>NC_065955.1:4241190-4545714 GCF_021464435.1 Cataglyphis hispanica | reverse complement strand
TGAAAGACTGATAAAAGAGAATGTTTATTAAGCTTGTAGTTTTCATATCATGAATGCTTGTATTCGTATCTGTGAATTTTTCAACATACTTCACAATTTGTCGAATATAATAAATGTAATGAATATAATAAACAGAGCACGATGAAAAATAAATATAAACTTATGTATAATCCTTCACTTGATAAAATACTACATAATTGCAAAAAACTAAACTAATTAAAAGATAATTTTTTTTTTTAATAAATTTTTTATTTGATTTATTTTTTCTTTTGCTATATCCAAACATTAATCCTTGTTAATTGATTTTAAAATTTGAATTCAAGGTAGTGAAATAAATAGAGATTGGATTTGAATAAGAATTCTGTTTAAAAATCCGAACATTATTTCAAAGAAATAATCTGATTGAAAGAAGAACATGAAATTTAAATTACGAACTTTTTTTGTCATTATCGTCACTTAAAATGTGCGTGGTGTGTGCTGTGTGATACTATCCTCTTTATTGTGAGATGAGATATCCAATAGACATTTCTCTTGTTTCATTAACCGGAGAAACAGAAGAGATCGCCAACAGATCGATATATCTAGATCGTGGAGGTTGGATCTTTTGTTCTATACCTCGGGCAAAATCGAGACGAAAATAATGCATACTGAACAATATCGTTCGTTTTGAAAATTAAAGGGGACGCGCGCATTCATTGGCGTCGCGCGCGATAGTGTTATAAATTTACATTTATATATTACTTTATTAATATTTATATAATTATATAATATTTGTTATTTAAATATGTTTGCAAATTTAAATTATTGCATAAATTTAAATTATACATAATTTAGCAATACATAAATTATATTATTAATTACTCTTGCTGAATCAATAAATAAATTAATAAGATTAATTTTTCCAATAATGTCATATTTGATGATTATATCTCTCTCATCATTCTCTTATTATACTAAATAATATAATTATATTTTTTTAAACGATCTATATTCATGATAAAATTCAAGATAGTATACTATTTATAATTTTGTGCGTCTTATATTTGAATATATGTATATTTATATATATATCCTGATATATATTTTGATTTGTATGTGCATTTTATGTGTTTAAATATTTTCTATATATTACAAAATGTATAAAATTTATAAATAGAATTCTTATCATTAATTTTATCCCAAATTATAAAGCATTTAAAGATACCCTTACAATATTTGTATGTTTTAAATCTTAGATGTCATAATAAATATGCTAATACAGATCTAAAATATATGACTTTACATTTCCATTAAAAATTAAAATTTCATTTTCTTAGTAAAATATGGATTTTCAAAATTAAATTGTAGCATTTGGATCATTTGCTGGCTGATAAACAGACATTATTGTAAACTGATTGAAACAACCATGAAACGTTGGTCTTCCAGCTGGTATTCATGTGGTTAACAAATACCTTGTCGCATAATCCAAACTGTCCGAATAGGAATTGTAGCGATTTACCACAGTCACATATAGCTATATATATCATGCGCAAAACATTTCATGACATCGACATTGTCGCGAGATAAACATAAACAATCGTAGCTCACGAACAGTTATTTCATCACTTGTGTTTAAAAAATTTAACTGTGTTTTAATTAAGTATTAGAAATTGTATGAATTGTAAATGCGTTTAAAAGAAAAAAAGAAAATTTTTATTGCTTTAGGAATATCAGTATATTATCAAATCTTTTATTATACTTCATGTCTACATAATATAATAAAATATAAAACAGTTTTAGGCAGATGCAAAATTTTATAATGATGAATAATAAATCATTAACCGATATATATCTCTCTCAAGATGTTAATTAGGATTCGATCATTACATACTTTTTGATGAAAATAAATTTTTTTCCTCTTGAAAAATAAAATACGTCTGTCGCGAATATAGACAGGAGACTCATGTTCTGACGAGCAAATGTACATTCGCACTTACGCCACTGCGCACGTACATCTCTCATAGCCCGTCCCACGAGTCACTTTCGAAGGTATATACAAGCGAGCGGCGATGAATGGACCGGAACAGGTTCTGAATCTTATGCAATGATAAATGAGTGACCTCACGGCACATCGGCTTCACCTGCACACCTGGACGAGGCAGACTCACATCAGTCGCGGATGGGGGAAGGCGCGATCGTGTTTGTGCGCGTGTGACGGCCCCCCTAAAAATCTCCGGCATCACTGAATGAATCACGTCGGCGAATGAAAAAAACCTACCTTCTCTCCATCGTTCGGGCGCGATTTAATTGTATATTCGTGATTATTAATCAGACTCTTGCTCTTATTAAGCGCACTCTTGCGGAACTCGCACTCTTGTCTGCGATTTCATCCGATGATGCTTATCTCTCCATCTTTTCAACTAACATTATCTCATAAATAATAATTATGTGTATGTATAATTATTAAAGATTTCTCTCTATCATGTCAATCGTCGATACTTGAAGAAGTCTTTTCTGTTTTGGATGTTGGATTTAAATCTAACAGAATCAATTTCTCTTTCCTTATTATTATTTGTATTAATAGCTTCGAATTATTTTCTATATATTATATTTTTTTATATTTTCTATATAAATCCATGCAATATTAAATTAATTGGAAGATATTATTTCGTTATAAGCTGTAAACAAATTAATCATGAAGTTATTCATCAAATGTATTTGAAATTATTTTATCTTACCAAAAGAAATTTCGTAAAATATTTCTTTTATTTTGCACTATCTGTCAATACGTTCTCAGATGATATATTTTTATTCCCAATTTTTGCCGCTGGTTCTTTTTTCTTCTGCTGTCGTATGACAGGTTTCACATTTCACGAAAACACACGTACATCTGTCGTACAGCATTTATATATAAAAAAAAGAAAAAAAAAAAAAGAGAGAGAGAGAGAGAGAGAGAGGGAGGGAAAAAAGAGAGAAACAATACTCTTTGACAGAATGTGCGGGAGAAAGAACGGAAACTCGTCGACGAGGCCGTTAATTTTTCACATTGCCGTGTAACGGAGCAGCTAATAGTAGCTTTCGTTCTTTCCCCTTTTCCCTCAACTCAGGGAAGAGTCCCTTCAGCCTTCTTCTTTCCCGCTGAACGATCTTCGACCTCGGTTAAGTTGCAAGGTGAATTATTCATGCGACGAATAATTAGACGCTTTATACCAACACGTGACGCGGGACCTGAATAACTGCTTGCAACAGAATAGTGCATCCATATTCGCGGTTAAATTCGCATTGTGCCGTTCGCGATGGGCGATTTTGAGTAGACGAGATGCTCGAGGAAGTTTCATTCAACCCTTGTTTGTTGTTCGTGCCCTTTATATCTTCGCGAATTGCTGCGTCAACATCAATCTTACAATCTAGTCGTGGGAATATATTCACGGACCATAATTACAATACCGGTTATTAATTTATGAATATTTAATTACGATCGAATTTTCAATGAGAAAATAACTTACTTTAGATGATATTTCATCTCGCAATAAAATTTATTAAATAATTTATTAAATTGTGAAATATGAATTCATATTCTATAAATCGTGAAACAAAAAAAAAGGAAACAAGAAAAAAAGAGATAGACACAATACAGATATTTGAAATTTTAGATTTTTAAGTGTAATGGAAACATTTAACAGGAATTTTTTGAGATCGGTAATTTTAAAATTAAGACAATATTATTAAAAGACGAGAGTCGACAAAAGAACTGTTAACTTTCAAATGTGTATTTAATATTAATAGATTTACTCGTCTCGCCGCGATGAGGACTGGAGATTGACTGCTTACTCATTCCCTCGCCTGTTTACATTTTCTTAAGCCATCTCGCTTTGCCCTTACAATATTGAGAGTATGATCTAAATTATTATAAAAATAATTAAATATATATTTCATACACAATATATGAATATATTATATATTTTTTACAAGAATAATTATAACATTTTTCATTAGACTACGATATTGCATTGTCGGGACCCGATATTTACAAGGATAAATTCTAGGCATTGGAGTGCTAGTTGTTAAACAACAATCGATAGTAAAAACAGGGTTGATGGATTAACATCGCTCGTTACGGGCGAAGCAACCATAATTTTCAAGTTCGGTAAATGGGACTCGCGAGGCCAAACTTCCTTCCGTTTCGAACTCCAGGCGGCATAACAAACGATCAACGATCGAATCGACCCGTTCCGACGGAGTTTAAACTTTCTTTCTCTCCTCGCCTCTCCTCCCTAATACCACATCCCCATTGTCCTCGTCCTTTTTTTTTTCGCCCGCCTTAATTACATGTTAATGTCAGGATTATCAGCGTAGCCGAGCGACACGAAGTGGGAAAGTTCGCGTGGCGGTTTAAGCGTTTCTAAAGTAGTTAAACATTTTTCTAATCGACCTTAATAGAGTTCTTGCCGATCCTTTTAACTTCCGCGACCGTCCGGAATCTACCGTAGTCTCGTAAGTAGCGTGTCATAACTGCCTCTTTATTTCTTCATTAACCGACTTTGAATTTCCCAGCCGCATAAAAATCGTAAACTATTGTTTCTTGATATTTATTATAAACGCTAATAAGCGTTATTTTTTGTGTATCTGCAGAAAATTAAATCATTTTAATCCTTAATTCTTCTATCAGTGTTTATATGTTTCTGCTATTTTTTTCCATCATAAAAAATATTCTTTGTCATATTTAAAATATTGCGGATATATATTATATCGCGATATATATGTTGATTTAAATAAGATGTCATTGGCAAAGATCGAGAAAAAATCTTTGGAAGTAAATTATATATATTTACTTCTTATCAAATTATAGAGAGAAAAAAATGAAACATAAAACTCTAGATCTGCTTAAATATATCTCAAATAGCTTATGTGTATATTTGCAAAATAACGGCAAGAAACGACATTCAGAGAATCAGTTTCTCATTTATTAAAAAAAAAAATATATCTACCTTCTCTTCTATAATATATAAATGCCTTTTGAAATATAGATCGAATTAAATCTGATATATTTAAATTGGTTCATTTATTATTTTTATGCCTTAATCGCTTCTATCTCGAACGAACAATCTCGATCTAAAACTGCATAATATTACATAATATATCATAGAGAAAGAGAGAAAGAGAGGGCGAACAAATGATGATATTGTGGAAGAAAAGCGCGCAGATGGGTCTTGAAATATTCCAAGCAAAGTATTTCAATGTATCTACATGTGTCTACAGGCGCAATTCTGCTTCCCACGTTCCACGAATGCCACGACTTGTTGACTCAGGTCAGCCTTAAGGTCTTTGAAATTATACGACGGCCATCCCGTGGACGTCCCGTGACTATTCACGAAGCCATAACTGCCGTCCGGCAGAAGATAAAGCCGGAAAGGAAAATCTTCGTCCGAATTGGTGACCCACGAAAACGACACGGCGAGATAAACAATCGGGCGACGTACGTGTATTTACCGCACGGATTTATCTATCTCTACTGGGTATCCCGAGTCGACCGGATGTGTTTTTTTGAGGGATCAGATTCTTCGAGATTTGGAGAATGAAATTTAATTGAATAAAAAAGCCGTAACGCGACAATAATTATATGTTTTATTGTTATGAATAATTATATAATTTCACGTAAAATGTACATATATGTATATTTCATGTGAAATAAAATAGAAATAAAATAAATTTTTGTATATTTTATGTGAAATAAAATAGAAATAAAATAAATTTTTGACAAACTAAGTGAATTTACATTCAGCTTCGACGCATTTAGCTTTATTCAGCTACATACTAGAATGCGCGCTCTTAATGAACACGGACGGCGGCCAACACTTATAAAGGATAATTGCAACTTAATGCGAGCGCGGATCCTTCATACCGAGGCGTTTCGCCGAGCGTTCCGTCTACGCATCGTGAATACCAAATTAACACCTAGTTAAGTTTCGAAGAACACAGTCATTTGCATATTAGACGCCGTCTATCTTCTTGTGTGCACACAATTTACGGTGGGCATTAACAGTTACTGCGCGAGGATTATACTCTCTTCTCGGGCTTCTCACGAAAATTTTGTATTACGTGTACACTATGTATATGTGCCTGTGCGTGTCTTTGTACATGTAGATGCTTGTGTTCCATTCACACGTGTATCTAAAAGAACCGCCATTACAAATTATCTCGAGTAGCAAGAATAATTCTCGTTGCGTGATTTTGTGATGTAGTTTTGTCATTATCCGCGCGGATTAATTAGAATGATTCCAGCTAATGACGCCGTTAATTAACGTCTTAAAGTTTTCAACTAAAAGAGACCGTTTTTCGTTGGCTTGCATAATGCAACACGTTTTGATGATGCCAAATTAAATATAAATCAATTCTTTGCACGCATGCGTCCCAGATTGGTCGATTTAACCCACTAAACTATATTCTTCAAAGAAGAATCACTAACGAGAACAGTAAAACTAATTGTCCGTGTATTGACGCGCTAAACAGGTAACAATGACTTTACGTACGTGTGTTACGTGTACTGCAATACTAGAATTACTTGGTATCTATAGTATTGTATATTATTATCATCACATTATAATATTACAATTATAATTATACGAATATTTGGAACAATTAAATAAAAAAATTTTCATTTATAAATTTGAAAAAGTGGCTGTTAATAATAAATAATTAATGATTAGTGAAAATATATAGATGGATAATATGCTAAGAAAATTATCAATCTGTTATTTTATTCTATTGCATATACTATTATTTACGAAATTATTCTATTATTACACAAACAATAAGTTAACAATAATAATAATAATGAAAGAGAGGGATATAAAGATGAAAAATGTGCAATGTATTTTGTAATTACATAGTAGTTCGAATTGCACAAATAAATTCATTGCCCACGCTTCCTATAGAAATTACACAATCTTCCTCGCCGTGGAAAAATAGTGTCGTCTCTATTAAGTCATTATGAATATTGAACAAAAATTCCGATCCTGCGAGCGAAAGGTTAGGCAACCATCGCGGAATTCTCTCCATCACAATGAGCCGGGTAAACAATGTAAGCGAAGACTTTATGAATATTCACCCGACGTTATATACACTCTTCTTCGAAGGCGTACCGTAAAATTTCCACTAACGTGATTCCAGCATTTCCATTCTACCGTTGCGCCGGTGTCGAGGGAAACGTATTCTTTTTATCAGAAAAAAGTCCTAGACACGAGGAAAGAGAGAGAGAGAGAGAGAGAGAGAGAGAGAGAGGGAAAAGAATACGTAGTAATTCCAACAGCATCGATGCAAGATTGCTATGAATTTTCATTGAAACCCGCTGGGCAGGAGGAGGGGGAGATTCTGTTACAATAACGCATCGCATATTTGTCTCACGTCAACAAAATTACAAAAGAACAACAATGTTATGTGTTACGAAATTTCAGATCCCGGGTTTTTTTTTCTGCCGAACAATAATATAAATTCTCATTGAAAGGAAAGACGCGTTTTCATCATTTTTATCGGAAGCTTTCGACAAAATGATCTTTCAAAGAGAGCGATCAGCGAAGCTTTTCCACCTGTTGTCGATCCATATTACGAAAATTGCAGTACAGACGACGCTTCTACTGTGCAAAAAAAAAACACACACACACACACAGAAGCGAGCAGAATGTGGCATAATGTATCGCTAATCCAAACAATATCATCAGGAATTTTCATTAACTTTAGCTTCAATACACGATGCGCGCAGGCATCGTTATTTTCACGAAAATATGATACAGTGTGTTATAATAATATTAATTATGCTTATATTACGGCACGTGGTTATGTAATTTTTGCTTCTTCATTTACGTAGAGAAAATTAACTCGTGCTATAAAACATTGAAAATGAAAATCTAAAGCGTATAAAATAATAACGAAAACGATATCGATAGACGCTAATGTATTCTTCAATCGGCCTCTATTAATATATAATAACACAAGTTCTTTACAAAGGCTTGAGTACCTCTGTTTTAAAATATAAAACGCGAACCGTATTAAACTAATTTAAATTATATTTTGCAAAGAGATTCAACGAGCTCCATTAGTCAACTTTTTTAATTCACTTTATCTATTACTTTAATCAAAAATACTCTTAAAATTGTTAATCCCGCATTTACGCTTTTTATATACTTTTATATACGACGAATGTGTGTTCCTTCAATGACTTCATTGGATTTTGCATTAATCGAGAAATTATTTTGTCTGTCATAATGCTACATTCCGTAATTTTAATTTGTCGCAGTTTGCACGTTTGTAACTCGCCGCAATAACTGCTTGTTGCTTCGCTACGATAGTTCAATCACCTCACTTCTCATAGCAGCAGCAGCGGCGGCGGCGGCGGCAGCAGCCACGACAAGTAATAACTCAAAGTGCATTACACCTTGGGACGCGCAATTACGGGCAATTACTCCTTGAAGTAACCCGGCAAGCTGCTACCAAACATTACCCCGGATGCGAGTAGCGGAGGTGAGCACTCGACCATCGACGCCTATGGCAGCTGCCAACATTTAGTCAGACATGGACCAGAAGAAACTATTCACCGCGCAAGCAGGGGCGGAGTTGCCTGGAGCTTATCGAAATTCTGGGAAAATCCAAAACCCTGATAACTCAACGGGTTGGGATATGTATATTTCGGGTACCCATTAATATCTCCGATATTGTAGGTGTATGAGAAACTGTTTTTGCGCTGATCGTATTGCTTAAATAATAAATCATTCTCTGTGTCTTTATATGACATCCTATTGAAATCTATTTAAAATTATTTCAATCTTAGACGTATATTTAATCGATAAAGTATGCCTAAAAACGTAATCACGTAATTTCTTTTCCCGTCAAAGAATGTTTCGTCCCATCATATTTTTCTTTCCTTCCGCCGAGGAACGACTGCTGGGTGTATTCTTTACACAAAAGATCTTATACAAATTTTCCCCGATAATAATCTGTCGTAAAGTCCGCCCCTGCGCAGGAGAGCTCGTCGGACGACACGACGGGCGTTCGCCGGCAGGCACGACAACGGATACTTTGTACTAGTTTTTTCAAATCGATCCTCTGGCATTATTATGTTTTCTCAGTACGGGTAATTAGGGTGGACAGCGAGAGAGCGCATACCGAGTGATCGCGGCACAAGGAAATTGCCCGAGTTTACGGCGAACGTACGTCGGGATCGACGATGTTGATGCCAATGACGCGAGACTTTTGTGGCGAACGCGCGTATAGAAGGCATATCGAGAAAAATGTACACCGTGGACCCCAACGCGCATCAATCTTATATGACAGATTCTTCGGCGATATCGGAGTTGATTTTCTCGTAACGAAAATACTGCGGCATCAATCATTTTCGAGTTATTAGCATGGGAACGTGAATGGGAGGTCTTCATGAATTAAGCTTCTTTCTCGAATACTTAATTACCAAGTATTTATTATTCGAAGCTAAAATCTTTTACGGTCATACGCTAAAAGCGTATGACGTCATATAAAATAATCTCGCAATAAATCAATAAAAATTATCGGTAAAAATCATTTTTCCAACTTTCACTTTTTGGGTAAAATAATATTATATAATATATATAATTTTTATTGATAATTGCGAGATTACTTTATATATATAATTAGAAATATTTTTATTATCGAGAGCAAAAAGAGAGAAATTACTAAAGGGCCCTATCGTATCGCGATGTATTAACAAACACTTTCGATGTATACTTCGAGAAGATAATAAACAGAAAACAGGATAATTGAATCACTGTTATTTTACTGAAACTCCGGATTCAATCGCGATCGCGACCATTGCAACAAGTAATTTATCACGCAATCACATTGCATGTCGCCGCCGTAGGATCGAAACGTTATTTATCTTAATGTTTCTCGTTATTTATGTATCCACGGTTCGCGCGGCATCGCATCGATTGCGTATAATTACTGTTGCGCTGGATTAAATACGCAGGGAAATTGTGATGACCCTTTTGATGCTGCCCCGATGTTATTTCCCAGCGTGTCGATGTACTTTGCACACGTTGTGCAAACAAATGCACTCCCGCGGCGAGATCGGATGCCTTAAGGCGAATAAAATTATTTGCGACATTTCTTTTTCTTCTCTCGATAGACTAAGTGATTAAGTTTCTTTTACAATAATTATATTTTTAAGACAAAAAGAGCCCTCGTGCAATAAGACTGTTCTTTTATCGCGCGAATAAGAATAAAGAATTATTTTATCACGGAAATCATTACGAGCGCGCTACATTATGTGAATATTATCAGTATCAAGGAAAAAATATTTTTCCAGAGAAGAAAATTAATTTTCTCGAGCCACACGTGTAAAAGTAATCTCGACTCCTTTCGAAGCTGGCCAACGATACGCAATAACTGACGATGTGAATCTATCTCCGTTCACACTTCTGGCCAGTAACTTCATCGAACGCGACAGCGACGTATCCACTTTGGCATGAGATGAGAGAAAGCGAAAGAGAGAGAGAGAGAGAGAGAAAGAACGAGATATTAGAGCAGCTGCTTGGTCGCATATGCGACATCCAATAAACCAGAACAGTTTTCATATCGAAGTGCGGCACGATGCGACGTATGCCAGCCAGGAGTTACATGAAACACCGGCGAGATGTAATTTAGCAATGACAACGACAAAACTGCAGCATCTTCTTTATCCTTTTCCGAGGGGACGGGGGAGATGGAAAAACGAGAGACGTCACTGCCACCGATTGGAGTTATCTTTCCAATCGATACGTGACAAATGACTATGTGTTGTGTTACAACACACATTACAATCGGCAATCGGTTACAAACTCGCGTGCGAGTGCCGGATCGAGTTTGTCGACTACACTCATTGGCGATGATCTTTCGATGACGTCTCGAGAGATTTATCGTTCTCTAACGGACGATCGCGGAACGATCGATAGCTTGCATAGTTTCCGAGTGTCGGATCGGCGTTCTAAGATTATTATATATTGATATTATATTAAAACGCTTATATATAACGGCGAAAATATCAAGTAATATATTTTTCATGTTCTCTCGTTTTAATTGCATGTCACATGACAATTAAATTTGATTATAATTATATGTTCTGGAAATTTATTTTTTTAATAATAAAAATAGGAAATTATGTATGGGCAAACAAGAAAGACATCGAAATACATACGAAAAATATATTAAATATAGTACATTTGCAAAAAAATCTTTATTAAAAAATCTGTCGTTAGTTTTCTAGTCTCAAGTTTTAATAAACGAAACACAGCACTATACAATTCACAGAATTATTTTTTGTATGCCTGAATAATTTAATTAAAAAATTGTAAGATCTGTCAGCGTGATAATAAATGCATAGGGAAAGGCTAATGCACAGAGTTTGCATTTTACAATGTGCAGTCTAACGAACAATCTTCATCGGGATGGCAGGCGCTTGCAACTTAAGATCGTTTAAAGATTCTCCTCCGTCATGGCGCAAGATGAGCCAAACATTTTGGCACAACTTAGTAATGGCATTGTATCAATACTATTTCGTCTTGCCAAGAAACTCCTTGCGAGAGATATCAAGGATCTGGCACGAGGTCACGTCGGCGAAGGGCGTGGAATTTTCTAAGAGGGATGATATATAGAGCCAGTCTCTCAAGCCTGGGCATCTATATAAGATCCATTCGGCACAAAGTAAGTGGAAAAGAGAATTACTTAAATGATTTGATGTGAGAATGTGAAAGAGAAAGAGAAGGAAAGAAAGGTCCGAGCGATTGAATTGGAAAAACAAATGTTTGAGAGAAATTTTAAGTTATCGTATTTTATCAAAAGAAATAAATAAAAATTGACTATTTCATCTACTAATGATCTATGATATATATAATAATATAACATATAATATATATATAAAATCTCCTCTATCGCATATTACAAAATTGTTAATAAGATTTTATAAAAAATCCGACATTTTAAATTAAAAAGCGACTCTATATATCAAATTATAAATTTTTAGGATTTTTAGGATCTAATTAATTTTTTTTAAAAGATTACAAAATTAAAAAAAAATTTCTTTTTATGCAAATATTTTAATATTTGTGTATGTACATTTACACACATACATACAATTGACAGAAAACTTACAAATTATAACAGGAAAATACTTTACGTAATATAATTGCATATTTTTTGTGATAAACAGAAAAGTGTCTCTTTCTTGACAGTAATTAAGCAAGAGACATAATGTTGCTGTAGAGAAGGTTATTGGTTTCCTTTTTTCTTACGGTGGAAGGTCGGCTTAAAGAGAAAGGGAACAAGTTTCGAGACCACTAAAGTGACGCGAGATAATAGATGTAAGGCGGGAAAAAGCCGAACAAGGATGGAAATCCGGCCTGGCGGCCGCGACCGAACAAGAATCCAGGAAAATCCGACCACTCACTCTGGCGATACGATTAATCAAATCTACGCGACGAAAATGAAGGCCAGGCAATTTAGAATGTTCTTACTTTAAAGGTAAGTGAAGGACGTAATTAAATCGAACGAAAGGTTTCTTAAATACTTGAATGGTACTTGCACATTTTAATACGATAATGGAAATGTTGAGTTGAATATTTTTATGAGAATAATGAGCTAGTTGAATAAATGTATCTCTCTCTCTCTCTCTCTCTCTCTCTCTCTCTCTCTTTCTCAACTTTATAAAAATAGACAATCAAAAATAGACCATTACACGAATTATTTTGATTGTGTATGTGAGTGTATGTAGCATAAATATTAATATTATTATATAAAGTTGATATTATATACATAATTATTATTATACATATTATATATGTATAAGATTGATTTTATGTAATAATATTAATAAAATTGATGATATTTATATAAATAATTTTTTAAGCGAAATAAAAAAATAATACGATTAATTGTACTTTAATAGAAACTACCGTTCATATATTAATTCTGGTTCTACAGTTACGTAAGAAATGATCTATAGATCTTTCGATCAAAAACAATGGTTAAGATAGATGCTCTCACGACACATGGGAAAAAGTATCGCTTGAGACTGAGGTCTTTAAAATTATAATGATACTTATACATGAGGGGAGTATTATAAAATTATAGACATGCGTAAAGTATTCATTCACGCGATGATGGAAAGCGCAACGCAAATTTTGTTGTATAATCAAATATATGTCGTTTAAAATAAATATTTCAAATTGCCATCATAAATATTTTTCTCAAAAATATTTCAAGACTATATTTATAATCAATATATTTCTTTATAATTTATTTGATAATCATTGATAATTTAAAATATCTGCGCCCAAAATATTATAATAATTATTCTTTAATTACTCTTTGTCATATAATCAAAAAAGGAACTTAGTTCGTGAAAGCTTCGTTTTAAACATATTTAAATTGATACATGAAAACGAATCTGCTTCGATCAAAGAAGCAGGAAAAATGACGGCGACTGGAGTCGCTAATGGAGTAATAATGAGTTAAAAGCATGCATACCCATCACCGTATCGCTCACCTGGCTTAATCTCGCGGGGATAAGACTGTGCCCGCGATTCATCCACGACGAGCAGCAGCAACGGCGGCAACACGAGGACCACCGAGATCCTAACGACGCGCGCCAAGGTCATCTTCTTGGTCCCGGCGCCGATCGAGCTCTGTATTCTCCGGTACTGTGAAGGGTCCGGGCACGCACTGATCATCGCCGAGGCGAGGCCCTACGGTGCCCGTAGGGGGATCGAGACAATCGACAAATCAGAACCCGATACCGTGGTGCCGTGAGAGACGCGAGTGATGACCCTCCCAGATCTCCGCGCAGAGGTCACGCGTTGGCTGCACCGCGCGCTGCCTGCGACCTCGAGACCTCTAAAGTCGTCGACGGCGGCGACGGCGAGATTTGATAGTGTTTGTATCGATTGTACTCTCGGTACAACGCGAATGTCTGCGGCAATCGGGCCGGGCGAGTGAAGTGAGTGAAGATCGAGTGAGTGAGGATGGACTGACAGACGTGCGGGCGTACGCACGAATCAATGAAGTGAGTGGTACTTATCCGTATAGGAGCCCTCACCTTACCCAACTCGGACCTCGCCTCTCCTCACCCCGCTTCACTTCTCTCGCACGCACACCTCTTTCGCTTCTTGTGCGCACCTGACTCTCTTCTCCATCGTCTCTCTTCCTACTCTCTTCCTTCTTTTTTTCCGTCTTATTCTTCCTCATCCTTCTCCTACTACCTCTCATCTCCTCCTCCACCTCCTTGTCCTTCTCCTCCTCTTCCATCGTCTTTTCCTCCGCCACCTGCGTCTCTTATTCCTCACCTCCTTCGGTTTCCTCTCCCTTTCTTGCCTTACATTCGATTTACCGTTAATTGATGAACATTCTTACAAAAAATTTAATTTCTAACAACATAATACAATCCATTTGATCGGACAATTCACAACTTCTTAAATATAATGTTATTTTTCGAAATAGCATGATTAAATATTTATTTCTAATTGGAAAAATAAACTGACGTTTAAAGAATCTGACAAATTATGCACACAAGATTATTTTCCTTTCTAATATTTCGTAGCAACTTAATATCAAAATGTATATCATAATTATACATTGAATCGTTAGCCTCTTTCTCTTATTTCCCCATAGTCTTCTTATTTCGTTTAAGTTGCATAGATTGCACGACTATCAGCGCGAAGTTTTCGTAAAAGCGCAACACAAAGAGTTCCAATCTCGACAGCTTCTACACAGTGTCGCCTTGACACCCACTTTTATCACGAGTCAAGAATCTTAAGAGTAATTAGCAAACTTCTTGGGCAACAATCAGTGCAATATTATGCAATATTAATCCTGCAGTGCACAATTTGATTATTATCTTTTAAATAGCATTTATATTTATGCATATAAAAACTACGCGTGATATTAAACAATGAGAAATAATTTTATTTTGGTTGGATACCGTATATAGAATATTATATATGGCTACAATTAACGTATGTAATGTATTATATTTTTCTGTCATAAATAATTTCTGAAATAAATAAAAGAATATTAATATATGAATAATAAAGAATATATATGTGTCATTAATTAAAAAGATAAACTGCGCGTTACGTGTATATTTTATTTCAAAAGAAATTTCTTAAAGATGTATTTAAGCTGATAAATTAACTTGCAACTTTTTTAATTACTTTCCGCATTTCTTGAATACATTTAATTTTATTCATATTTACATAATATGCATATACATTTAAAGAACATTCATATTTTTACGAAAAATGATAAAAATATAATGCAAAATATTTGTAATACGAAAAAAAGAAATATATAAATATGTATATATTTACAAGAAAAGAACGCATATTTCATTTAAGATTCCTATATATTAATTATCATTAAAATAGTAGAAGAAAATTTAATGATGATAAGAATTGAGATTTTACAGATTTTACATTATCTGCAAAAGTAAATTCTCAGAGAGAACTGGTTAATTATAAGTCAAAGAAATTTAAATAGATGGACGGGCCGTATTTTTTGACATTAGCAGGTAGTAGTATTCCTTCGCACATTGGCCTTTTTGTTCCGGCTCCCTCGTTTACCCACCTATCTCCACCGCGTTGTGTTTCTTAGTATCCGACGCGAGATGTGTTCCCACACGTTTAAATCCCACCGACCACCTCCGTTTATCCAGCATCTCTCCGCGTGGTATCGCGTCCAGTAATCCTTCGCGTGCAAACATCCTCGCTCCATTCGTGCCACGGCTCTCGCACGTGCGGGTGACACGCGATAATTTTATTCCGGCGCTACCTCTAAAAATAGCTTCGTTATTTTCTCGCACGAAAACAACACCTCGTGCCATCTCATCCTTTCGCGATCCCCGCCACCTTGTTGCGATGTTCTCCGTCCAACCGAGATTTCTCCCCTTCGCGGATTTATTGAAATTTCACTGAAAAAGAACGAGGGAACAAGTATTTCTCCTCTTCTTCTGTCGTCTTTCGCCGTTCGCTTTGTCTTTTCCATGATGCAAACGCAAACCCAAGACGTCGCCTTTGTCACTTATTTCCCGCTTTTCCTCTCGCGTTTCTCGACACAATTCCCACAAAACGTCGCCGTCTGTCCTTTCGACGCAAAGATCTCGGACTCATTTTCCATTACTTAATTTATATAAGTATTTCTTCCTCTTTCGCTAAACATTACACGATATTTCTTTCTCGTAATTACGCCACTGTAGTAATTAAAACTATTAGAAATGTAAAAATGTAGATTGTTCTTCTATAAGATTAATCGAGGTGAAATAATCTAAATCTTTAAATAAAACAATTTTTCAACGTAATAGAATTAACAGTATAATAATGTGATATATAATAATATATAATATATTAGAAAATTATTTTAAAAAAGCAGATATCGATGAAAATAAGAACGCGAAGCGGAATAGCACTTCAAACATCATTTCGCATATCTAATATGTCGCTTATATTTTCTGAAGACTCCTCCGTAATGGATGTCGCAATATTTTACACGTGCTTTGGCTCCCGCCCAAATATAAGTGTATTCGACATTTTCCTCTTGGCTGCAATACCGCGACAAACTACATTGCGTTGTAAAGGCCGTACTGTCAGCCGTAAAACTTTTCGCGCGAGGTATTCGCGAAATATTGATTCCTGCTGAAAGCAGTTTGGACGCAGCTGAGACCATGCACGGGGGCGCGGATACACTTTTCCGGCGCACGCATTTTCACAAATTTTCCATAATGGATGGCACAATGCGTCGGAATGGCGCGCCAGTGCTTTTTCCTCCCGCGTCAGGAAAAGCTATTGTGAATAAAATGCATTAACTAGAATCGCTTCCACATGGCTTTTCGTTTACTCGCTGGACCAAAACAGATCATTTTCAACAGTACGAACCGGTAGGCAACTGGTGGTTGACGATTGAAAATAGAAATATATTGTAAATAATTTATCGGAAGAAATTACCAAGAGAATATTCCTTCATTTTGTATATAACTTAAACTTATTTTTGAATGCTACAAAATCAATACTCGTTTATCCGAAATAGAAAGTTTGAATCTGTTGAATATGTGAATATATAAAAAAAAAATGTTTATGTATAAAAACTTACAGAATAATCATAAAAATATAAAAAATGTTATAAAGTTATAAAAGAAAATATTCAACAAAAATTTTTTTAACCTTATTATTTTTTAGATATTAGAATTTGTATAAATCATTTTAATATGGCATCCAACTCTATAGAAAAAAATTTTTTAACAACAATCAATGATTAGTAAAGTTAATTACAATTAATTTAGTATCATTTTTCAAGCTGACCAATAAACTGAATATCTTTCTTAAAATAATTTATCATTCTAAAGAAGTATCGTGAAAAATACATTTGCTAAAAATTATTGAATATTTTAACATCGCTCACTGTTTTTAATTAAAAAAAAAAGAAAACAATTTGATCTATTGAAAATCGCTTTCAGAATAGACAAGCATTATGCGAGGTATGAGGAATTGTGATGCAAACACTCGCATTCGTAGGATGACCAATGAGAGCAGAACTCGAGAGTATAATAAAAGAGAAAAGCGTGCCATAGACAAGTCTATCCATCTTGCTCGCCCGACAAATCTGGGGAAATGGAGTCTCGAACGCACGAAGCCTCTCATGGGGGCTTAATAGCAAAAAAAAAAAAAAAGTACACACACACAGGTTCACTTGTAAACCTGGAAGTCGCGAGATGCCTGAACGATCTGCTCGCGCAATCAACGACCACCGTAGCTCTCGTCGCAAAATAGAGCAACGGGCAACTTTGTGCAAATGAGAATGTCGCAATGTTGAAAGATTTTCTCTTCTTTTAACTTCAGCTTGTGCTGTGCATTAACGATATCGATCGTCAAACAGCACAAACATTTATCACGAAATGTATCATGTATTAGAATTCACAATAGCATTTATATTATATTTATAGTATAATATTTATATAATATTTATGTAATATTTATAATATAATATTCATAATATTAATGTGTCTATAATATATTAATTAAATATAATCAATTTTACGAATAATTTTCTATGTATATTTTCTTTACTTTCTCTATATGTACATTATATTTATTTATATGAATTTATATGATTATTTTAAGTTTTTACGATTACTTTTATTTTTGTATAAATATTTATTTTTTATTTATGTGTGTGAGAGTATTCTCAACGTATTTAAAATTTCTATTTAAATGTAAGAATAAACGAGCATTGTTTACATCTGTTCGCACTCTTGCATGACTCCTCGACTTGCAATTACGGTCTACCTATGAAGCTAATTGTGATGTCGAGACAAGAGTGAAGAGATCGTTACATCGTAGATCATCCATTTATGGCCGCGTGACCATTGGGTTGCTCGGCTTCACATGAAGATAGAGCCGTTTCAAATGAAAGCCGACCTCCCGTGAGTATCGAGTATTTTATAATGAGATGGAGGTTCGTCGAGCTTTGATTGAGATTACGATTAATTTCCCCTTTTTCTTCTTCATCTTTCCCCTCTCTCCGTTTTTTTTTTTTTTTCAGCATTCTACTGTTCTTTTTGGTTTCTTCAATATCCTGGTCAGGTTGATTTCAAAGTCTTGTTATGAAATAAATTTTTTTCTACAAATATATATATTTTATATACTTTTTAATTATTAAACTTTAAAATGAATGAAGAAAGACTGACGAATTAATAATCATTAACGTTAAAAAAATCTTAACAAAAAAAGATAACAATGATCTGGGTAATGAAATATATATGTACTTGAATGTATACATATTATTATTAAATATTATTAGATGTAAATAAAATAAATAAAGAAACAAAGCAATGTTTATATAAAATTAGTTCTTAAATATTTGTTCTTACATTTTAAAAACGTAAGTTCTTCATTTTAAAAAATTATAGCAAAGAGTAGAGTTTATTGATGGATAACTTTCATCGCTCTTTGTCATCCGTTTAAACGCACTTTATAAATGTTAAAAAAAAAAAATGTTAAATGTTTATTAAATTTTAATAGTCTAAATTTTTTTCAATAAGTTGCAATAAGTTGCAATAAGTTTAACATATAAATATATCATATTTGTAAAAATATTCAATTATTTAAATTTCTTTGTAACCATTAAAAAAATATATAAATGTTATCATACGAGTATGTTGGAAGAAACAATTAGTTTACAATTAATTTAATATCTTTGTAGAATTTTATTTAATGTCCTTCCAAAATGATTGTCTAGAATATTTTGGAATTGGTCCTTCTTTTCATTGTTAACGCACAACAATGATCAAATTAGTAAAATTATTATTTTATGAATGTTTGTTTCAAGTTCTTTAAAGAGACTCCCTGACATCGATTCTTATCGATCAAACAACGGTCGCAGACTTTCCGTAATTGGTTCTGTTCGATGTTCCGGGTCGTTGTTTTCAGAATGTCAAAGATGCGAATAACTTTCGCAATCTCGCCGTCTCCCGCCGAAGTAGGTGTCCATTGATCTATGCATGCGGCACCGAACGAGAATTCATTGACTGAACGAAGAACTTCGGCGAGAGAGCAAGAGAGAGAGAGAGAGAGAGAGCCCAACTCCACGACGAAACGACTGGATTTCCGATTCTGAAATTGGAAACTTCCCACGCTTCTCGCAATAGTTGGAAGTCGGCCCGCTGATTTTATGCTCCCGCGCATTTGCGGATAGTGCTTCATTCTCTGCCTACGTGTCAACGTATGGAGTATGCGAAAGCGGAAGTTAGATGAGCGACGCAAATAGTTTCGAAAGGTTGAAGGGTCTTATTAAAAATAAAAAAAGAAAAATGACAGTCAAGGAAACTATGTTTCGAATGAAAATCAACAGTATGACAAAAAGTAATAGCAATTCATCTGTAGCTTATCAAGGTAACATTAATTGGACACTAGCCTCTCTTTCACAACACAATGTTATTAATCAATTGATTATCTCGCACGAAATATGGTAAGCTTCTACTAAAAATTATTCTAATAATATCGTAAATTGCAAGTGTGATATCTAGTGCAATGTTATCTATTATTACATATTATTACATTGTGTGTGTTTATAGATCATCTGATATTAATAATTACAATTAATAGCATTAATAATATGATTTCAAAATAACAATAAAAAATAATAATAATTTAAAGATATAAAAAATAATTTAATTAAAACTTAAAAGCTAAGTAATAAAATGCAAAATTTTGCGATAAATTTTCTCGCTCGAATGATCCGAGATGTGCATTAAAATAATTATATATAAATATATATGTGTAAATATATAATTAATTATATATTTAATTATATAATTAATAATATAATTATTATTGTTGAGTCAAAATCCCTGCAAGAGCATAAAAGTCATCTTTAACTCGGCGAGTGCAGAGCATGCATCAGGGAGTGCGCTAATTTCCGTGAATGCACCAGCGCCAGGAAAACGATTTCTTGTCGCGGCGCGTGATCGTGTAATAGATGGGGAGGCACGGGAATTCCATCGTACATATAGAAACGTCGGTGATCATCGCCGACGACGACGCGGCAGGCGGTCTGCTTCTTTCCGCGTATAACTTCTTCGAGGGCGACTTCAGATCCATGCTTCATGAGTTACTTCGCGCAGAGAGGGTTAAGGCCACCGCGGAGCGAAAGCCACGATCGCCACGATCTACGTGACTCCTAGGACTTACCCTTTCGTGACTGGGAAAAATTGAAAATTTCACGGAATTCTATCGAGACGTTTCCAAATATAAATGAGAATCCGTCGAGAAAGAAAAGCCAATCTCGATAGAGCTTTTATATTCGACAATCAAATTTTTGTAATGTTGCCAAGATTGTTGTTAATAATGCTTATAATTACTTAAATTTATTTTGTATAAAAAAATTCATTAAGAATATTTATTCTATTAAAATTTTTCTTAAATAATATATATTTTTATTATTTCCCATATCGTATATTATTATTTTAATAACTTTTTATTACTATAAAAAGATTTAAAGTTTTTGTTCCTCCCTTAATAACATAGATTTTTGAAATTCTTTCATTATCGTATCTGATTTGAATAAAATTATTTATATTAATTTATGTATACTTTGATAATTATCAATATTACATGATAGATTGTGATCAAAATTTTAGAGGGACTTTATTCGGCGTCTGTTCTTATTGTAGAAAAATTTTTAAAATTGAAAATTTAATAATTTTCTCATGATATTTATAAAGTAAAGTATGTACGTAATAATGGCGAATTAGATGTGTAGCGGAGAGTAGTATATCTAAATTACATACCTCTAATGTCTACCCACTTAGCGAATTTATCAAGACGAAATATGGTAAAGTTTAACAGTGCCATGTGACGCCGCGGGTTAGTAAAGATTAAGGATGTCGCACACCGTAGCACCGGTGTCATTTCAGTGCGTGCTGGATTTCAAAGATGATAAACTTCAAAGGAATTTTAAATTAAAGCGAAAGAAGGTCAGACATGCTCTTTAGAATTCGCTCGCAACGAAACGAAATCATATTTAAGCTTCTGCGAAATTGGGTCGCGAGTAGTTTCGGTTACCTCGCTGAAATACATTTTATATAAAACGCCGCGAAGTAAGACCTAAATAAGCAACAAACATAGAATATATTTTAAAATCACTTAAATCGCATAATTCCGCGTAGATTAACTTGGAATTATGCTAAATAGAAACTTCTTGCACGAAAATTCCTCTGTAAAATTTTTTCCAGATTTTTTCTGGTAACGAAGCCTTGGCAATATCTTTTAATATAAATTATTCCTATAAACATTGTAAAATTAATATGAGATTTCATATTGAATCTCTGTGATTTTTTAGAGACAAAACTAAAAACAAACTTTTTAAATAAAATATGCATAGAATCAAAAATGCAAAAATAAAATTTTTTTTAATTAAAAAGAATCAAACACAAATAATTTTTGAAGATTCATACAAAATTATATCTTTCCTTATATGAAGCGTAACGGTCCTTCTCGAACTATTGAAAATCCCGCAAATTTAAGAGGACGCAAATATCCGAAATTTCGGATTCCCCCTATGAATGCAAATATCCGCGATGGAGAAGAATCGTCTAACGTAATATCTCATGCTTATCTTGTACGCTATATTCTCGTATCGTAAGTCGTCGGTGTGCGGCGGGCTTTAAACTCCGCACTTACCGAAGAAAGTACTGCTACTCTGAATCACTGGCAGCACACGGCGATATTCTTTCTGATCGATGCGCTCGCGACGATACGGCGCCTGCAGTCCGTCCTTTCAGATACACGCCCGGCATTTCGAGCGAAAACCGCGCGCCGGAGAAAATTGGAGTATCACTGATGATGATCGAACTGCACACGCGTCAGTTGATCGGTCGTTCGATCGAGAAATGGAGATCTCGTTGTTTTTACGCGGAAGTAGAGTGATCGGACGAGGTGGGATGTATATGAGGGAACGCGTACACGAGGGATATTCGCGAAAAAAATTGGAATCAAAAATTGAGCGCGTGCAGCGTTCGTTAAAGCATTTTCGACGATAACTATATGGAGCAGCGTCTTAAAATACTCTTTTTTAATTAGAATTAAAAATATCGAGACGAAATAGTGGAGAGAAAATTCACGAGATTGGATACGATGATGAAAAAAAACGATCGCGCAACTTCGAAAATTAATTATTAATATTGATTACCATTAAAAAGAGATAAATATATGTATAATAAAAATATAGATACAACTGTTATCGTGTTGTATAATTGTAATAGAAGAAAGGACAAACAAAATAATGATATATATATAGAAAGAATACATAACATATTAAATTTGTCTCTAACTATTTACTAACTATTTACTATCCCAATTTTCCATAATGGATTTCTAGTGTAGCAGATTTAATAGACGTTTTGATACCACATGACGTCGGCATTGTTCCGCCTGTCAAAATGCTGCTGCAAGAGAAAATACACCAGCTGCGATATAATAAACTTCTGAGCGCATACATAAATATTGACAGCCAGCCAACATAATTATTAATTACCATGTAATTACTCGCACATTTTATTGAGGCCGAATTTGCTTTATGGAAAATGAAATGTGACAAGTGGCTTATGAGCTTGTTGCGTGCATTAAAACTCTTCAACAATATATATTACGTAAATTATAATATTTCAATAATATAATATAATAATGGCAGTTATACTTTAGGTAATGTTGTAATTTTATGCTTCATATACAGTTGCGAATAATTAAATTAATTAAAATTAAAACAATTGACAAAATGCATCATAGAAGATTATAAAATGATTGTATAAATGCAATTTATCTATATTAATTAAAAATGGATCTTTAATAATAGAGTACAGAAATATAAAGAGTAAAACTCTCTTGTACTAGTTTAAATAAATAAGATTATGATAAACAAAAATTTTTTTCAAGCGAAAATTTGCTTCCAGATGTATCATTTATGGAAATCTAGTTTTACATATTTATCATATAATTTTCTATATTTAATGAGAATATTCATCTACATTTTTTCAAAACAAAAATTATATAAATATATAAAAATAGATTTCCATAAATAATATATCTAAAGGCAATATTTTTGCTTGAGTTTGTGTTTGTAATTTGTGTTTAATATAATCTTGTTTATTTAAACCGGTACAAGGTTTTTTCTCTATATTTTATGTTATTAAAGACTGATTATATCGACCATTCCAAATTCAAAACATAATTTTTATTAACTACTGCCCGCATTCGATTGTGATTACTGTTTTATTTTTTCTTTTATTTACCACAATTTATTCTCAATTATTTCAAATTTATTGCCGAAGGTGAGCTGCAAATAAATTAGTTTCCAATTACTTTCACGATTATTTAATGTATAAAGAAACTGCAAATAATTTGAGTAAATATGTAATGAAGAAATAAAAATGAATTAAAAAATTAGAGAGAGCTTCTCTTGCAGCATAAAGTGCAAGAAAAAAACATTACTTAAATTATTAAGAAGGATAAATTATAACATATAATATATGTATATGTATAAAAGATTTTTTTCAATATTAAAATAATATATCTTTGAAAATTTTAAAAGTGATAGAAAATTGTCAATTTATGTAATGTGGACATACTTATATATGCGTATTGCTACAAAAATGATTTATTAATACTTGGGTCATTTACTTGGGTCAAAATCGGAATTTAACAAAAGACACTTATTGAAGAAGATTCCAATTTTGACGTGAACAACCCAAAAGTATTATTTACGATTTTTACGATATAATTTATACGACAAAAAATATGTTAGAGCTGTATAAATAGCATGGATGAGTTTGTTCGCTTTTAAAAACGTTAGATAAGTAAGGATAAAAAAAAATTAGAATACATGGACGAAGTATAATTAAAGGACATTGTCGTCATTGCGATGCGCGGACGGATTTGAATGGAAAGCGAGACGAATGGAAATTCGCATTAATCCGCGACATCATGTAGTCTTCGTTTGCCGCCGCCTCCCTCATCGGTCCACTATCCGCTTTTCGCTTCATTTCTCTGGCTCGCGTTATGATAACAGCAGTATTTACCGGGATGGCATATGGCCAAGCGGTGGGACGATCCACTTCTACTTGTCCATTTTTGCTCGTTGTACCACATTGGCCGGACATCGGAAACGCGAAAAGTGATCGTACATCTCCCGTTTAAATGGTACATATAACTCTAAATGCGACTTCGACGTAGTTCTCTTCTCGCTTATAGGTATATATAACTCGCGCGATTAAATTCCCGGGGAAATCATTTTACCTTGCACGAATGTCTCGCCGTCGTCGCGTCATCCCTCAATTTATTCAATAGAAATGGTCTGCGTTTCTGCAACCAGAGATGAGACTTCCTCTTTTATTTTACCGTTCTTAAGATATTTTTTTTTATCCAAGATTGCATTGTTTTGATCACTTCTCAGCTCGCATTATCTATAAAAATCGTTATGTATCATTTATAAAAAGTGCTACAAATCATTATTTTGTTAGAAATATTTTCAATATTATTACTTCATACATATCGTCATTATAATATATATATACAACTAGGCATTTATAAATATAATATAAAGCTTTGCATGATTTAAATATTTATAACTACTGTATAATAAATGAAGCACAAATAATTAAAAGCATAAATATATCAATAGCTTATAAAGAAAACATCGTACGTTTCCCGTAACTGTTAATCTTTTTCATCTATTTGTTTTATCGTGAAGGTGTTAGTCAATTAAACAAAAACGATCAACACAATATGTATTTACCTATTTTCGCGCTGTTAAATCGTGAAATCGC
Source organism: Cataglyphis hispanica (assembly GCF_021464435.1). NCBI lineage: Eukaryota > Metazoa > Arthropoda > Insecta > Hymenoptera > Formicidae > Cataglyphis > Cataglyphis hispanica. Next base: position 4,520,369 of record NC_065955.1, on the reverse strand, counting down.
TTGAAATGTAGGATCAATCTGTATGAAACTTCAACAATATCGCATAATTACGTAAGTGCAAACTTTGCGATGGATCTATAAGCTTTGTTATCAGATGCGCAGCTAAATTGATAGGAGATACGTGATGTCGTTCGATGTAACGTCCCGCAGAATATTAATAATTCTGGCGGGAAGGAAATTTGAGCGCTAAATAATTATTTGAGCGCTGTCATCTAGAGGAGAGTACATGGAACTGCGTAGATAAAATAGCGAATTGTATGCCATCTGGCTGTGTTTTGTGTAAACCAAATTATACAATTTTTTAACCTAAAATTCGCATGTGTGATCGCGCAATAGTATAAGTATACTCCAAGTATAGTTCAACGATTGTTCAGCATCTAGTTCACAAGGACAAGGCGATGAGTGATGCCGAACTCCAGGAGGAGGAAAGAGAAGTGTTACTCTCGATATATGACGGCGATCCGGCTTTCAAACAGTTGACACCCACGACATTTCAATACAAGGTGCGAGACTCATCTTTGCGTTTCCTGGTTTCGACAACTTTGTCATGATTAAATATTTTTGTATCCTAAGAAATAATTCAGCATATATATATATATATATATATATATATATATATATATATATATAAAGAGATGGATATAAAAAAAGTTCTATCCTTTGCAGCTATTATTTCCACTCAACGATATCTCCTCACTCCTCTTTCTTCATTCATAATTTGACTATTTGCTTGCTCCGTTTTAATTGCAGAAAATAAGAAACAATTGTAAACAAGACACATAAAAATGTGTCTTGTTTAATTAGTCGCTTCAAATTAAATATTATATATAGATTATTCATACAATGACAATAATTTGTTACACAGTATGGTGAGGATAATGATATGAAATCATTTCTACTGGAAATATCATGGGGTGCAACATATCCTACAGAGAAACCAACTATCAATATGAACACATTTTACAATAAACATATGTAAGTGCATTCAAGCAACCATTCGATTATTCTTACATTCAATTACTTTGATTAAAGATGAATAATTGGAATATGCAGTGTGGAAGAAGTAAAGGACAAGGTGGTGAGTCTCATAGAGGCAGAGGCTGAACAATGGTTAGGTAGCGCTATGACATATACGTTATTTCAGTCTGTGCAAGAACATTACACAGATTTAGTGTCTATGCAACCAAACTCAATCATTGATATAAATTCACATACTAGTAAGCTGAAGATTACAGATGAGAATCAACAGGTATATAAATATATATATTGCACAACACATTAGTAAAAAGTTATTAGAAAGAGTCAAGTAAGAGTAAAGTGATGTGATTTAAGGTTGAGGAAATAGTAAAAAAACCTAAAAAAGAACATTTAAGTAAAGCACAAAAGCGTAAACAATGGAATAAAGCAGATGGCAAAGGTGAAAGACCACGAGGATGGAATTGGATGGATATAGTAAAGCATTTATCACAGACTGGACCAAGATCAGAGCAGGAGTCTTAATTTGAGTCATCTATATCATTTTGTACAGCAATAAAAGGCATGTTATATTTTTATAAATTGTTGGAAATAAAATCAATTTCCTTACCTATATATTTCCCAAAGTGACTTTATTTTTATGGTCATGTCACATTTTATATTTTCTTATTACAATATTATATAAAAAAAATATTATTTTAATATAAACAATATACCTTTCAGATAGTTGATTATTATAAGTTTTTATTATCTTTAATAAATTTTCAATTTTATTCTCCAACTCCCATAGAAAATCTCCATGCGCCAACTGTCAAGAAATTTGATTCTGTTTTCCAACCTATAATTATTAATAGTTATATATCTGTGCTTGTAACAGTAAATAAATATCGAAATGTGCAACTATATAATACCATTTGCATCCAGACTCTCAAGGAATGTTTTATATTCATTAGAGACAATTGAATTTATAGCATAAATACTTTGTTCAGGAATCGATAATTCTATATTTCTACTTAAATCCATATATTTTTTATAAAAAGTATATACATTCAACAATGGATATGATGGTTCAAATGTTTCAGATCTCAACAATAAGTCCTGTGTAATATTAAAATAATATTTATATAATAAATTATGTTATTATATCTTGATAACAAAACATAAAAAAGCCGAATTCTCTATTATTCATGTAAAAAAGTTTTTGCTACTCACAATTGGAATTTTTTTTGCCATACAAATGTAAAATCCACACATGGAAGCATAAAAATATGCTTCTAGTATTTCAGCAGATTGTATATCCTTTTTAAGAATTATAGATATATTCCTTTTTTCGATATCTATTATTATGAAATATTTTCTGTCCTCAAATAATTTTAACCAGAATTCCACTTGTGTGGATGACATATCAGGATGACACTTTAAGACACTTACAAATGAAACACCAATTTTAATATCAAACCCACATATGCTTTTGGCTGAAAATAATATTCATGATTCGTTACATATTTCTCTATGGTGAAAGTGTATAGTTGTAATAATATCTTACTAGGATTGTCAAGTAGAAATACCGATTCTTCTTTATTTAATTTCTTTGGTTCAGGAATTCGTTCATTTATCATATAATTTTTGATGATTAAGGCTAGACGATCTTCATTGAGTGTATCTAAACACAGTACTTTAACCGCCGAATAATTTGCATAGAGATGGACTGCCACCAGGAAGAGATACAATTCTATTAAGTATCTATATATATATACGTCTTCATCATTAATAATAATATTCATAATAACATAATAGTAAAATACATTAAATATATTAAATACATACTGTCCATCATGGAACAAAGATAATATAAAGACTCCAATGAATGATGCGATTAGATTTACACACATCTCTTGACTCCCATCTTTTGCAGCAACATCAGCCAGGTTATTTTTTATTGCCTACGATAGCAAAGTAATATTAATAAAGTTAATTAAAACTATATAATGTGAATTAATAATTATTCACCTGGTGTTGAATCAGTGCTACTCTCGTAGCTCCACCAGCAACACCAACAAGAGATTTCATAATGGTAGAGATGCACAAAATTATAACGGAATACGATGAAAAATATGAAACAAGTAATTCCATTCCTGCTGCCATGTCATTCAGAATATCAGCAAATAGCCTCCATTTTTTGCATTGTCCATCTAGTTTGGTTCTATAATGGAAAACATGTTACACATTTGACATCAAATTTTAATTTTATACAAATGTGATAAAAATATATAGTACTAAAGAGTATCCATGAATTTATCTATTACCCATTCCACCATGCAAACGTTATACTACCAATCATCCCTGCACCACTTTTCAAAATCCATGTTATTGCTGCTGCCAAGGGTGTAGCGTTTGACTCTCCAACTCCTATTCCTATCATTATGGAATGGGTTGCAAGTGTGTTCATTATAGTACTCGCAGAAGCCTGTAAAATAAGTTCAATCTTCGTAAATCATCTGTCCACATTCTTCGCTACATAGTATAAGAGAAAGAGATTCTTTATAAATTTCTTCTGTCATTATATTATTGGCGCAATGAAACATATGTCAAAAGTTTACTTAATGATCTAAACTAACTTGCACTGTATCCCATATCTGATATGCCGTGTAATCGGAATGCACACTATCTGGATATCCTTGTGGCAGAAATATTTCTTTAACGATGGATACAATTCGGGAACAAATGGGTTGTGTTTCGGTTGAGTTAAATCTCATTTCATTCACGCCATCTAACCAACAGATGTCATACAAATTAATATAAGACTAGTCAGTATACAACAATAATTTTCTTGAATGTCTGGAGAGAGGAAGGATATTGTAGAAAAATTTTACCTTCTGATTTTATGTAAATCGTTTCTTTCTCGTTTCCATAGCTTTCTCGAAATAAGACACGCATGTTTACTAAGGAAATTTACCACGGTAAAAATTCGTTTGTTTAAGCTTTTGCGATTTCACTGATAAAATAATCGTTGCTTATCACTTAATATTATTATTATATTTACTTTGTGAAGATGATGAACACAAAAGTGGATAAATCAATGTGAATTGATTAAAAATTCTTTGCAGCTCATACTTTACACTCGATCAGCTGTTCTCGCTACGCTTTTTCCGCTACCAAATACTACACAAGCATCATCGATAATTCCGTTTAATTCTACGATGCACGTATCTAATCTTTCTTTCACTTTATTCGCCATGCTTTCTCTATCAGAATTTGCAATTGCGCTTGCATTCCGTGCATTCGAATCTATTTTATGATCTAAAATATTTACACTCTGTTTATTTTGTGAATCATGCTCGTGTTTACGAGCATCATTCCGATTAGTTTCGAAATTGGATTTAACAGTCTCCTTTTTATTATTTTCAGAATCATCAGCTACATTGAAATTACATAGCGATCTGTTTTGCTGTACTTTTAGATTATTGTTACACGTTAAAGCTTTACTCGGCCACAACTTTTCAAAAGGATTTATTTTCACTTTACGATTCTTCGAGTTATCTTTTTTGCGTTTTTCAGTGTCATTTGTATTTTGTAATCGTATGAATAATTTTTTACGGTTCATTTCACTTGGATAAATAATTTTTCCTATTTTTTTCGTATCATTTTCAAGCTCTTCTTTCATATCTGTATTATTCAATTTTACGTTGTGAGATTCATTACAAATTGTTGTCGCATCTAACGATTCGTTCATTTTGTTTCGTGATCCGATATAAAATTTCTCTTCTTTATCCGTTAAAGTTTCCTTCCTTTCCATTTTTCGCGTCAAATTATATTTCTTCGCAGTCGATTTCGATCCGAAATAGCCCAGAAGAAATCGCTTGGCGTGATTTTGACACTCGATCAAGGAAGAATACTGCACGCCTCTGGAGATTCTCTTCCTTTTAATTTTTAACGTAGTAACATTCGAAGGACAGTCGTACATATTATTAATAACGACTTCTTTATTATTATTTTGATGCTTGTCGGGACTTTTCAATTTTTCATCGGCAACACATGAAATTTTTACATCTCCGATATCTTTTACCTTTCCCGATCTCTCGCTGATTTCTTTTCCAAATTTTTCAGAATCCGAAATGGATCTTCGATACATTTCCAACGTTTCAGACACGCGCGATCTATTTGGCCATTCATCATCTTCGATTGATTTATTGTCACGCGGATAATCCTCTTTAAATACGACCGCCTCGTTCGTCGCTTTTATTTCCAGCGCACGTTTCGTGAATGATAAACGAGCGGATAAATCAGTGCCGTTTGGTAAATCGTCTCCTTTAAAATTTCTTTGCAACTCGTTCTGTGCATCCGTTCGTTTCCCCACGTTTTTCGTCGAATCATTTAATTCCGATGGTGTCAGACTAGAAAATCAAAATGTTTTTCATACATCAAGTATCAATCGATAAAACACACACGTACGAACATATAAATTGTAATTGGCTTCAATGATTTTAAATGTAAAACTTCTGCAGGATAAAAAATTTTAATCACATTTTAACAATAAAATTAGCGAATGATATTTAGAGATTGATTCTCCAATAAGTTTGAAGTTGATTTTTTATAGACAAAATAAACAATCTTAAATTTATATTTAGTATTTACACATGCAATTATATTTTTATATTTACTTATATTTTATATCAATTATACCATTTATTTATATTTTTATATTATTTATTCTTATATTTATAAAAAGTTTTGTTGGCAAGAATATCTTTTAATTTCTCATTTATTACCTTGAAAAATTACATGTCATGGTTAAATAAAGTTCATTTTCGTTTTTAAATGCAATGATTTCTTTTCGTAATTGCAAGATCCTCATGCTCAATTCAGCTATAGCGACGACGATAGTATCAATGTTAATTTCTGCGTTGTCAAATAAACAATGATACAGGTTGGAAGTTGTATTGCAACATGCATCCATTAATTATCTTTTTACAGCTTCTTATTATGCATTATACATTTAAAGAAAGAAAATAAGAGTAATGTCAATATAATATTCAATATTTTAATGTATGTTTGTGTGCGTATATATAGTAATATAAACTTCTATATTTTTAATAATATATTTAAATAAAACTAGATTAATACTCTGTATGCTTATATACATTTCAGAAATTGTTATTAATTTTGAGGATTGACAGGAGAGACCATGGAGACCTCTATTAATATAGCTGAAGATTAATTTCCTACAAATGATGGCCAAAATTTTTCAAGGTTACAATTTAACGCGCGTTTTATAATATTTTAGTTTAATTATAAATTTTTTTGAGGATTAAATTGCAAAATCATTATATGTTTTATTCTAATATTCGTCAAATCTAAAATTGTTATTTTGTTAAGGAACTCTATGGTACATAGCTTTCTTTTTCGCATTGAATTACTATAATCTTAATTATAGTATATATATTAAATCGTGAATATAATTTAAAAAATATTGAAATATTAAGAAAAAAGAAACTAGATTACGTATACATTTATTTTATATATTTATAATTGAAAGTAAATATTGAGTATGATTAAATGTATATATATGGACGCTTTTTTTCAAAATTGATCATTGACATTGTATAATAATTTATCCTTCATAATTTTACATTACGTTATCTGGGTGATTGCTTTGCACCGTTTTTATGCTCTCACATATTGGATTCAGGATCATTTCTAGTGATAATGATAGATTTGAATGCATGAATGCAATGATAGATTATATGAATGCATTTGTCGACGTTTTTTTTCTCATATAGGATTTTTTTAGAATGCATCTTGTCTTGATATCATCGATTAGCTTATAATTCTGGGCAATTGTCAAATGCTTGTGTTACAACAATAAGTAGGTCAGCCTTATTAATACCGGATGAGTGGTTCTTTACCGTAAGTTCGCAATACGTCACAGAATTCCCCGAATCCATTATGTAAACGTGAGAACTGTCACGTACGATCACCAATTAAAATGTCTAATGCAACTTTCTCGTTAATTTTATATTACAAACATGTATATAAATATTTATTTACATGTATAAACACAAGTTCCTTTTTTTAGGGAAAAGAAAAAATCTTCTAGTTTCTTTAATTTTTGCTATGTGTGAATGCGCAAATACATTACATGTAGCAAAAATTCAAGAAAATTGAAAATGAATTTTTTCGAAAAAAGAAATTTGTTGACAAGAATGATAACTATTAATTTGTTCAAATTATTTTATTATTAATTAAGATTTTGCGTTCCAATATTTTCCAGCTGAAACGGTGGTTTCTGAAGAAGGCTGGAAGGGAACAACAGTGAAAAACGGGACCAAGCTGGTAATCAGAAGGAAGATTATCAGTTCATTGGACAAAGAGAAAAATTGAAAGAGAAAGAGAGAGGCGAATCGATGACCGTTATGCGTCACATCCATGGAAGAGAGTCCGGAAACCTGTCTGTGTATACGACCGATATACCAATGAAATACAGGCGAGTAGTCAAGGCTGAAGCAAAGTCATGGTCAGTGTTACTCTCTTCTCCGAGTTAGATGATTCATTTTGTCTCCTCTTTTGTCGATAATTAATCGATAATTATAAATTTCGAGATCTATCGATATCATCTCGCGAAGAAATTTCTTGTTTAAGTTGATACAATTATGGAGTGGAAAAATCATTTCTCTCTTCGAACAATCACATATTTGCTCGTCAAATTTTTTTGCTGAATATATATATATTGATAGTGTAATAAATATTAGTTAGTGTAATAATGTCCGTGTTGATATCGTCAAATCTACATTAGTGCATCAAAATACAAACAAAAAGAACGGATTAATCTTGACATAGCTTGAATGAGGACAGGAAAAAGGTAGGCAGAGATATAATTATGCGATGTGAGTGTATTTGTTTGTATGTGTGATCTATTTAACATAAACAATGTACTAACTTTTTTCAGAAAGCAAGTAAACCAATTTGCAAATCGTTTAGTTCGTGTTAGAAATCCGTTCGATCCGAGCAACCCGATATAAGCAAGGCTTCACATTTTTCTCTTGATTTTTTTATCTTTATTCACATTTTAATGGTGCTTCTCTTTTCTGATTTAAGTAAATTCTTAATATGTTTGGAGTAAATATCACGTATCTTTTTATATCAACTATCTGAAACAGATAAAATTTTCAAATAAACGTGCATTATCTAAACTATATATAATTGAAAGACAATTTACAAACGTGTGTTATTTGAACAATTATTTGAATAAAATTCATCTTCAAAAGATGACCAAGAATTACTTAATGTATGCTAATCAGTCATCAAATTCAAAAATATTATGAAATTACTGAACGTATTTTTTTATCAGTAGCAAAATTTAGATAAATTAGATAATTTCTTTTAAATTTGAAATCTCATATATATGCCAAAGTTAGTTTAAAATTATTTAACAGTTGAAAGTTTCACGAGTAATTGATATTCACTTCGCATCGAGATCGTACAGATTGAGCCAGGTGAACTGACTCTTCGTCAATTTCTAATGTGATGGTTGCGCAGATATTAGTTTCATTCCAGCAATACAGTGAGTTGGTTTGTGTCGTGATCTATCTCGTTATGAAAGACACATTGATGAAAGTACATGCTTAGAGGTACTAAAATTATCCGAGGTTTTATTCTGATGAAATCAATATTTATTTATGTGTGTTAATTTTAAATTCCAGCTCACTAGTCCAGTGCACTAGTAAAAAACGCTACGGCTAAAATAGAATGGGTGTCGAAAGCATTTTAGCAGGAAGTTTAACTTCAGCCTCCAGCGGGCTGTCATGGTTCTTTCCGATTCTTGCTGCTGCGCTTGTCTACTTCCAATACGAAGTTTTAGACAATGAAGCGTCGCCGATCAACATGCCATCGGAGGTGCTACTGCCTACTTATCATTTTATAGTGGTAGGCGGTGGTAGTGCAGGTACGTTCATCAGAAATTTTCGTTATTGATTAATAATTCTGATACAAATATCTCTTCCTTTTATAACATCAGGAGCTGTAGTCGCTAGCCGTCTATCTGAGATCGAAGATTGGAACGTATTATTGCTGGAAGCAGGCGGTGACGAAACGGAGATTTCAGACGTGCCTTTACTTGCGGGTTATCTACAACTTAGTCAACTGGATTGGCAATATAAAACAGAACCACAAGATGATGTTTGTTTAGGTATAATTTTTTTTTCTTTTTTAAAATTCAGCAAGTAGTCCTCCCCTCCTCCCCTTCTCTCTCTTTCTCTTCTATATATTATTAAATACTTCTAGCGATGGAGAATAAGCGTTGCAATTGGCCACGTGGAAAAGTGATCGGGGGATCAAGTGTGCTAAATTACATGCTCTATATTAGAGGCAATAGGCGTGACTATGATATATGGGAGCAGCAAGGTTGTACCGGTTGGGGCTCGCGCGACGTCCAGTACTACTTCAAAAAATCTGAGGACAACAAAAATCCTTATTTAATTCGCACCCCGTATCATGCGAGCGGCGGATACCTGACTGTTCAGGAGGCACCGTGGCACACACCTCTGGCCGCAGCTTTTGTTCAGGCCGGCCAAGAGATGGGCTACGAGAATCGCGATATTAATGGCAAGTATCAGACCGGTTTCATGATCGCTCAAGGTACCATCAGACATGGTAGTCGTTGTTCAAGTGCGAAAGCGTTTCTCAGACCGGCCAGACTCAGGAAGAATTTGCACGTGGCAATGCACACACACGTGACTAAAGTGCTGGTGCACCCCCAATCAAAGCGTACTTATGGAGTAGAGTTTGTCAGAGATGGTAAGGTGTTTCGGATACGCGCGAGCAAAGAGATAATCTTATCTGCGGGCGCGATTAATTCTCCGCAACTATTAATGTTAAGCGGAATTGGGCCAAAGGAACATTTGCAGGAGCTCGGGATTCCCGTGATTCAAGACAGCAGGGTTAGTTCAAGAATTTTAATATTTTTTTAAATCTATAATTCTAAATATTTCTTATAACTTTACACTATATGTATATATATATATATATATATATATATATATATATATAAAATATTATATATATAAAATATTATATAGATAATATTAAAAAAATTCTCCCCCAAATTTTTCTAGCAATTTCTATTTCATTTATTACAAAATTCCTGCACTTTCAGGTCGGCTACAATCTTCAAGATCATGTTGGCTTGGGTGGACTCGCATTCTTAATCAACAAGGAAATTTCGATAATACAGAATCGGTTGCAAAATATACAAACAGCGATGCAGTACGCGGTGTTAGGCGATGGACCTCTAACAGTTTTAGGTGGCGTAGAAGGTGTTGCTTTCGTCAATACTAAATATACGAACGCCTCGTTAGACTTTCCCGATATCGAGCTGCATTTTGTATCTGGCTCAACTAATTCGGACAACGGTGCGCAAATCAGAAAGATACATGGATTAACGAAGCATTTTTATGACGCGGTTTTCGGGCCGATCAGCAACAAAGATGCGTGGAGCGTGATTCCTATGCTGCTACGACCGAAGAGTCGCGGTATGATTAAATTACGTAGTACGAATCCGTTTGATCATCCCGCCATTTATCCGAACTATTTTAAAAATCGGGAAGATATGGCCACATTGATCGAAGGAGTAAAGATCAGCGTGGCCCTGAGCAGAACCAATGCTTTTAAACGATTCGGAAGCGAATTAAACTCGCAACAGTTTCCAGGATGCAAACATATTCCGATGTTTACCGATGAATATTGGGAATGCATGATTAGACATTATAGCGTAACGATTTACCACCCTGTGGGCACTTGTAAAATGGGAGCTTATTCGGATCCCGAGGCCGTTGTCGATCCACAACTCAGGGTCTATGGTATCGCTGGGCTTCGCGTGATTGACGCCTCGATCATGCCGAATATTGTGAGCGGAAACACGAACGCGCCGACAATCATGATCGGCGAGAAAGGCGCCGACATGATTAAAGAATATTGGTTGAAACAAAACATTATGTCTACGAATGTTGAATAATAATATCTTGTCAAAGAAAATGTTGAAGAAATCATTGAGATATCTGCAATAGAAAGATTAATAAACAACTAAGAATAACTTAGAGCTGCTTATGAATATTTCAGTTGTGAGATACTCAGGATTTCTATAATATTTGCTCTCAAATTGTTGTAAAATTATTGTACTTAACATATTAGATATATGAAATGTTGTAGAGAGAAAGAAAGAAGAGAGAGAATGAGCGAGCACGTGCATATTGTAATATAATGTTATTTATTCATATATTTAAATGTAAATATATCATTTTAAATATAAGCGTGTATGTATTACGTCTCATTATTTATTTATTTATGAAAAAGTAAATCTTACAATTAGTGTTGGTGATGTTGATTGAGTTATGACAAGTTTTTATACTTTTGCTTTGGTCTTAAATCTGTTTCAAATAACTTAAAATATGCGAAAAAAATTTTCTTTTTAATTATACATCAAATTAAATATACCGTAGAATATTGATAACTATAGAATAAATCATCTATTTTTCCAATATCTTCAAAACCATAAATGTAGAAACAATAGAGATTACTAATCGACGATATGCCTCGCCGGCAAATAACATCGCATCGCTTAAATGTCAAAATGTGAATGATCTTCACGTTGAAGATCATTCAATATCGTATTTTGTGAAAGAAACTAAATTTTCAAGGGAAATAACATCCAATAAAAATAACATTCAAGATGTAATTGTCTAATTATCGAAACTCCGAAATGGCCAAGGATAGTATCGACGGTATCCTGGTGCGTCTCGACGAGATCGAAAAGCTACAGACGGAACTTCGACATTTGGTACCACGAGTCACGAGTAACTCATCCAGACATGTCAGACATCAGGATTCATCCCGCGATACATCCGCATCAATACGTTTCCCATCCCTCTTCACGTTCCCTGTCATTTCGAACTTTACGTCACCCTCCAGAAACGAGCGAATGCAAAAGTCAGCCGCGCAATTGAACCTCAACGACAAATTTTCCCGTGGTAATCGACCTTCGACAGTGAATCTGAAAAATGCGCGGGGATCTTCTCAGCGCGAATCATCATCTGCGAGAGAGACAAATATCTTTAAGAATCTGTTAAAGAGCGCCGATAAAAGCGTTGCGAGATCGCGTGCAGGAAACTCTTCGGCCTCGACTTCCGTAACGAATTCAAAGATATCGACGACGCCGACGAAAGGCATTGCTGCAAATCGCGCGGCCAAGGATTCGCAAGAAGTAATTAGAAATGAATTAAGGAGCAGGCCATCGAAGATCGTAGCTAAGGAGAAAACGCAGCGGATAACTGGCGAGAAATCGAGCATGCGATTATCCGAAAATAAAAATGGCATGAATTTAAGTAAGTAGATGTAAATAGCATCTATTAATTCATTAATTTTTAATATTTACGTAATTATTCATGTGTGAATTAACTCTCTCTCTCTCTCTCTCTCTCTCTCTCTCTCTCTCCCTCTCCCTCTCTTTCTCTCTCTGCGTCTATTATTACATATAATAAATAATATATAAAATAAATAAGTATATCATAATATAATGAGAAGACAAATATTAAAATATATATTTCAATGATTTTTTTCGACTAGCATTATTAATTTTTCTTAGTTTCTTCCAATTCCTGCATTCACAGTACCCTCATCTGTGCAGACATCCGCCATTCAAATTCACGCGGCAGAAACGGCGAAACCACAAGACATGCGATTATGCTTAAGAAAAAGCGGGAGTCGTGACAGAAAAGATATGTCAACGGGAACGCTTATCGAGCGAATTATGAAGAAGTTAAATTATTGCTTCGTGGACGATAACAGAGTGACTGTTCCGAACCACTATCCGGGGAGTAAAAAACCTAGAAGAATACAAGGAATAAATGCACTACGATTGTGCGCGGCGACAAATTACGTCGATTAAAAAATTATAATTATTTAAAAAAAAAAAATCGATTATAGATGTGAAATAATATTGCAAAATAAAATATACTATTTTATAATTTCAAACTTTTTAACAATTGATCATGATATAAAAATGTCTCGATTTAATCAGAAAGGGCAAATATTAAAAATTATAACAACGTTTAAAAAATTGTGATTGTATTGATATTGGATGGATTTTCACCGCGTAATTGGGTACGACCTTAATGGTATATCGTCTATGCCTAAATCAGATTGAACGCGTCATATCTAGATATTCACACATCGTGACTATTGGTATATATATATAGCTTTGAAAGACGTTTGACGTTTGACAGTATGTGATTTTGAGGTTATTTAAATCTCTAAACTTTAAGCCATCTCATTCAAACCATTATTAAAACATTAAAAAATCGTGTTTTATTATATTGTGTCATATAACGTAGATGTTATTATTACTATTTTGAATGGACAATATTGCTATCCAAAAAATGATGTAGTTATAATGCATTCGTTGAGTATCAAGAAGATAATGTTTTTCTTAACGGACAATGTCTTTTAAAATATTTCTTATATCCTGAAGAGTAATAATATAACTGCATTTGCGTCAACAAAAATGGCACTTGTCAATATCGAAGGAATCGACCCTTGGTAATTTATAATATATGTACTCTTTAGACATTCTTATATATATTTGGCTATTTATAACCTATATTACTTATTTTTTTTTTTTGAAAAAATTTTAAATAATATTATTTCTATATCTTTTATAACTAGTTATATATTTATTATTTTAATTTGTAATTATTCTCTGCACTTAAAACTTTGATTAAAACTCATTATATATCATTAGGCTTACGGAATATGATGCATGTGAAAAGTTGTTCCGTGAGATTATGGAACAGCTGACTTTGCGCGAAGGAGAACCAAAGGCATCAAAGGTTTATGCTAGCTTGTCTGCAAATATAAGATTGCGTATGAAACAATATACACGAGAAGTTCAGCAATTAAAGAGCAAAGTGGAAGAAGCATCCAAGTTAAAAACAATGTATCCTTTTATTTCTCTATGTAATATGTATATATTAATTTTTTTCACACTTTAGAATGCTTTTCAATTAGTATTAAAAATAATATTAATCACATATGAATTTTTAAAATAATTTTTGAATTGATAAATTTTCTTAAATTACAATTATGATAGAACATTTGAGGAAGCTGAGCGCAGGACAAGGCAAGTGGAACAATTACAAAGTAAAAACATTCAGCTACAAAAATTGTATGAACCACATACAAATGATTACGTATCATCGCGTGCGAGTTTATTAAGAGCAGGTTCATCAGTTTTCGCTGATGGCGGCACAACCTCTTGGGCTGTTGATGATGATGATGATGATGATAAACCATTAAATGTACATGTATCTGTTGGTGATATTGTGAATCATCAAGAGCAAATATTGAAAGGCAATAATACATATATAAAATTCTTAAATAATTTCTTTTTCATAATTTATAATTGTATAATTTCTTATAGAACAAGACAAGGGATTAGAAGAATTATGTAAAGTGATTGTTCGTCAAAAGGAGATTGGACAAACTATTAGCAATGAGGTGGACCATCAAAATGGTAAGTTGTATAATAGATTTTGTATTGAGATAATACATTTTTTCATATAAAAATAAATCCTGCTTAAACTTATCTTCATTGTAATATAGAAATAATTGATGATCTGGCTGATCATATGGACAGGACTGATGAGTCTTTGATTAACAAAACTCAACAGGTCCGTAGTATCCATTCCAAAGACCGTACATGTGGTTATTGGATAGTGATAATTATACTTTTTATTGGTATTATTGTTATTGCTTTAGTATAAATTAGATATTCAGTGAATTATTTTAACTTTGTTATCTATATCTAAAGTGTACGAATTAGAAGCTTAAATATTTATAAATAAAGTAATGTAATTTCAGTTGTAAAATAATATCTCTCAATTTTTCAATCGGGTATTTAATATCATGTACGAAATTTTTAATATACTATGCTTTTTATGCGTTAGAAATAATAAAATATAAAAGCAAAATGTTAATTAATAAAATATTCATATTTGTATCATTTATTAATATTAAAATATTTTGGCATTTTGGTATTTTATATCATATACTTATATATTTTGTAATTTATATTTTATATACTGATAATATTATCTTAATTCTGTAAAATATGATCTAATTAAAAAATTTCCAATTAGCATTAAAAATAATATTAGTCACATAGAATTTTATAAGAATATAGAGATATGAGTGACCAAGACTTGTGAAAAATTGTCAGATGTTGGAAATGGGAAATAAAAAAATCAACACAGTCTCAGAAATGCGATTTTACATTTTGCATTTTTCTTTTTTATATCATAAATATCTATCCTGAATCTCTGGTTTTCTCTTTCTCTCTCTCTCTCTCTCTCTTTCTCTTTATGCGAATATTCCCGGCGCTAGAGATATAAAGAAAGATTCACATTGCTTCTCTGCATTTACATAATCTGCATTTAAATTAAATATATCAAAGAATTGCTTTTTATGTGCCATATATCCGCTTTCTCAGTTTCACTAACATTTATAATAGAGAGTATTTCAGCATTTGTTTGACGTAATATATAATTGATAGAAAAAAGAAATGCCGTGACTCTTTTCTGAATCTGACGCAAAAAAAAACAGCATTGAATTATTATAATAAATGCGAAGTTCAACGGTTATCTATGTATATATACGAGACGTGATATTTAATTGGATTATATATATATATACATTGGCGTAAAATTATTCTTCTTTTTAGCGGATATATCACATTGTTTTGGATTTTACAAAACTATCGAATTTCCCTTGTCTCCTGCGAAATTTATTTTTAATAGTTTTTCTAGTCGCGCCGAGCATATGTCGCTCTCTCTTTCATAACATACAGTGAGATCTCATTACAACGCACCGCGTCGAAAATCTCTGATATTGTTGTACTGGAAATTTCCTTACATCGAAATGTTCATGCATATTTTAGAACATTGCCATCGAGTTCAATAAAACTCTGCTCTGTCTATATTTTTAGTTTACAACAAAATTTCGCTGCGCTAGCTAGCTTGTCACTAGAACTTGGGACCTCAACACAGAAATCGCTACGAAGTTACATCAATTATGAGAATTTTCGTTATTGTGAACCAAACAGCTTCCTGATCGTATATAAGAATAGTTTCTACGAATATCTGTCTACATCAACAGCCGATTAAACATTTATGCAACAAGGAGTCGTTTCGCTAAACATTAGTTAAAGTTAACTGATGTTTAAGCCGACGTTTTTCTCTGCCTCTTCCTAAATACAGACGGCAAGCAATAAAAAAAAAAGATAATAAATCATGCAGTTAAATCTCAGTTAACTTCAATTAATCTTTACGATAGTTGTTCATACACGACAGTGCAAAGTAAACGCAATAGAATTTTCCCCAAAGCATCGGTTAAAAACATTCAGAATTTCTCAACAAGAAACACGAGATTTTTTTTTACAAGTAGTTGTGTATAATTGTATTATGAATAGACGCACACACTGATAACGTAGCATACACAGCGTTAATTATGTGGTTCCGTAGCGAGACCAAAGTGGCTTGTGCGCTGACAACTGCATTAAGACTAACCATTGGCTTGTGTCTTATCTTAAATAAACTCTCTGACGCTCTCTACTTTCTCTCTCTCTCTCTCTCTCTCTCTCTCTCTCTCTCTCTCTGTAATTGATAATATATATATGTATATATATATTAGAATATTTTTTTTTGTAATGTGTCAAATGGGTCCCATTAGCCGCTAATCACTTCACGTTTATGCCACTGGCCCGTGTTACGTCAACTCGTGTTCTCAATGACGTGCTCATTTTAACGAGGACGACAACTTTATCTAACTAAACATCGAAGAACATCGAACTGTTTATGCGTGTTCAAGTCTCCCTGCAGTCAGTCTGAATCTAATTGACAATGTGTATACCGAGGGTATGTGTCTCCTTGTTGTGCTGCTTGCTTGAGTTTGTCCCTCCCATCTTTTTTCTATCTTTGATCTCTTTTTTTCATATTTAGCTTACAAACTGCTAATATCGACTACATGTATGTGTTTTTATAAGTGAGTAGATATATATTATGCCAATACCGAGCGTACGATTTTTAGCGTTAAGAATTCCGCGCTAGTCTCATCTATCTCTTATGTATATATACTCTAAATAAACTCTACATGTGTTCGTATAGTTTTATAGAGTATAAATATATCCAAGATCTTTCATCATATATGTTATCACAAAAACTAACTGACATTCACATACCATCTTTTTTTCTATTTTTCTATTTAATATTTTTGAACATAGATTTTCATTTTATTTCAAATGCAAACGATATAGAAAAAAATACAATTAAAAAAAAAAGAACAAATCTAACAATAATATTTTCTTAATAGAAAAACACATTTCAAAAAGTCTCTTTACGATTTTAGATAAAATCACATTTAAAGTAACTGAAAATATATAAATATTATATGATGTGTATCTGTTTATATGCGTTATAATTTTATCGAATATTTCCGTAATTAAATTTTTCATTAAATCTTTATTATTTAAAAATCATTTTCTAATTCTGATACGACGATTATTGAAAACAAGTAAGATGGTGAGTGAAATGAAACATCCTGTATATCCTTGTACACCAGGCTAGTTTATCATTTGCAGTTTGGACACAAAAGCATGAATGTGTCCTACCTGTTAGAATGCATGATAATTTTTTCTTCTTTTTATCTTCAAGTAAATAAAATGATATTGCGTATATATATTTCATCTTTAAAGTATTTATAACAATATTTCATCGGGACGCATTTATGAAAAAGACATGCATAATGCGCCGTGACATTTCTCTTAGGCAAATGTTTGTCACACTGTTCAATAGTTCAACGAAACAGTGTTTATTTTTTGCTATCGCAAGATATAATACGCAGCGAAAATGTATAGTTATTCTTTTAGCGATTTCTTGCAAGAAATGTTTTAGAAATGTATGCGAAATACATATGTATATATATGTGGAAATGCCAAAATCTTTTGCTATAGTTAGTTTTTATGTCCCGTTTGATACATTCAGTGGCGGATCAAAACATCTCTGAGAATGTCGCATGATTCAAGAACCTCAATATTTCTCTTTTATATATATATATAAAATAATTTTTTATATGTAATATCAAATCATATATTACTTAAAGACATATAAAAATTTTTTTGTTTAAAATTGAAATATCACGAATATTAATTTACTAACTTTTGATTTGCGAAATTGAATTATAATAAAGATAAATTTAATAATTATACACTTGCGAGATTTTCTTATACGAAGCTACAGACAATTACTGTGTCTTATTAATAATCCGCCACTGGGTACATTTTAATTTATTTCTACAGAGGCGATACTGTTTGTCTCTGCAGATGTATTTATATTTGTTGTATTTCTTAATTCGATATATAAGATAGCTTCGTGAAAGGAGAAAAATATTAGATCTCACCCGAGAATGATAGCGAGAAGTGCCACTCCCATTAATACATGGCAATGTACGATATCGATGCGAGTTTGCAATAATGGCAACATGATTAAATACACTAATACGACTATTAATTAACAGATCCGATATTCACGAATGTAAGGTAAAATTTATAAATATTTTTATCACTCTCTTGAGGATCTCATACATACATTGTTGCAATGGTTGTATTTACGTTACAACTAGACACTACGAATGCAATAAACGAAACACAAAAAACGCGTGTGAAACAAAAATAAATAATCAACAGAAAGTTTATTTCCCCCAGACATACTTAATTTTATTTTTTTTTACAATGCACATTAACATCTTGATTTTTTACATTAAGGCGAGGGTCACGTGAATACTCTTTTTTTTCTCAAGCATCTCATTTGGCTTATCATTATCTGCTATCGCAGATGCACATACTTCGCTCTTTCTCGCTTTCGCGTATATAATACTATTACTCTTTTCGTACTGTTTCAAATCCCCGGTGAAAAAAAAAACTACTCTATAGATTCCTCGAGCAATATTTCCGCTGTCGCACGCGCGCTTCGCAATCAAGGAAGCGGAAGAGGAAGGACCTCTACCTTGAGGGATATGTGTGTATGTGTATATATGTGTGCGCGCGCGTGTATGATGTCGCACGTGCAACTGTGTGTACCATCGAAGCGATCAACAAATTATCTACGAAAGCGCAACTCTTTTTTTTCCTTGTTTTACTTAATATCACAAGGTTACGTCTAAACTCTAATTTGTGCTCTAAACAACGCTAATCGTATATAACGTATTATCGTGTATCGCACGTTAAAAAGTACGATTAAGATTCAAAATTATCATCCTAGTAAGCCGTCGAATATTTTGTTTGTGCTTCGTCGAACTCGCGAATCGGAAACTGCTGTAATCTTGATAGATTTTGTTAGATCTAGCGCACGCGAAATAATCTCTGTATTTATTGTGGACTCTCTCTCACGATTTGATTGGCATATAGTTTACTCTCTTAACGTTCTATTCCTTCTACATCATGTCTGTTTCGCACATACATTAATACCGAAAATTAAACTCATCAAAATCTTATCGGTCTCAATCTAGATAGAATTTTTCATCAAGTGCTCCATTAATCGCCCAATTGACAGCTTTGATTACATGCTTGCCATTTTTTTCCTTTTAATTCGTCTTCTAACTAGTGTGCGAACACTTGGGTCATTCTTGTTTCGCGATTTTGGATCGGCTGCTCAGTCTTTCGAACTCAGTTCTTTGATGGCGTTACATCGAGAGAA
The DNA here is from genome assembly GCF_021464435.1 of Cataglyphis hispanica. NCBI lineage: Eukaryota > Metazoa > Arthropoda > Insecta > Hymenoptera > Formicidae > Cataglyphis > Cataglyphis hispanica. The sequence continues at coordinate 4,500,600 of NC_065955.1, read as the reverse complement.
AAAGTGTTTGTGTATATATATATATATGTGTGTGTATGTGTATGTGAGAGAGAGAAATAGGTAAAGATAGATCAAAAGTTTTGTATTTTATTGTGCTCACATGTGTTGTTTAGTATAATAAGCACTCTTGGTCATCGTTAAACGCTTCTGTCATACGGCAATCAACCAACAGAGAAACGCTTTGTTAAGATTACAAAGATCCGAAATCCGAAGTTTGTAGAAACGATACAACGCGTGACCGCGAAGTACAAATTTTATCTAAAGTAATGGAGGGGAGAGAGAGATATGGCGATATTATTATTAAGTCTATGTGGTATAAAACGTGTAATTCATTCAAGGTTGTCACAATGTGGATTACAACGTGACACGCATCAAAGTGAACCTTCTCAAATGATGGAAATTCAGCACAATAACTGTGACTTAACGTTCTAGGAGAGTTTGTCCGATCTCACGCGTGTACAAAATTTTGTTCTTTCTTTGTTTCTTTGCAAATCGACGAGGCGCGCTAAATAGTGACGAGCGAGTATACATATGATCGATTATCTCGAAAAACGTTCGCACTTCCTCGCGATACTCGCGTGATAGAGATTATAAGCTCGGACAATGTACGATTGTGTGTGTGTATAGGGTCGTACAAAGTCAGTCTAAATTTAAACGAACGCGACGATTCTTCATTCGTCCAAGATACGCTATCTCTATGATGATCAATCTTTTTTTTACATCAGGGAGTTCGTACGCTGGTACTAAGATGGACTCATGCTCGAAAGTCGAAACTCGCTTCAGTAATCGCGTGTATGTTTAACGGAGGGAGACAAAGAGAGCGAAGCAGGCACAGGCATGTGTGTTCGTTGTAGTCACTCGTGACTCCAAAGCATATTTACTAATTACTGACGACAAGATTCGAATACACTTTGACTCGATTTAATTTGCACATCATTGACTTTTTGTCTGCCGGTTTCTCCTAGTTTTTCTCTCATAAATGTAAGATTAGCACGAGGTATCTCTTTCTCTACTAAGACTATTTTATATTTTCAGATCATAGATCATTCGGTCGCACGAGAGCACACTTCCCCTAATCTGTGTATCAATCCTCATGTGTATGCATAATATGTATATATGCGTATTGTGTACGTTTTTCGTGTTAATAAACATCTGCTTTATACATGACGAGCTACACAGTGTTCGGCAAAGAGTTCTCTCTACTATTGTACCGTCGAAATCAATCATAGCAGTACAATCAAAGTGTATATATATATGTATGTATGTATATATATGTATATTTTTATATTTACATTTACTATCTACATTATCTACACATCAACAAATTGTTAATTTTTAGTATTTTCATCGTGTTGAATCGTAAATTATTTTCTTTCAAGCATTATATATCTCGCCTCGTGCATTTACCATCCATATCGTTTACAATCATTCACACTTTCATTCTTTCATCATCATCATTATTATTATTATAATCATCATCATCATTGTCATCTTAATTATCATCAACATTAACATCATCATCATCATTATCTTTATATCAGCGTTAGAGGTGTCACAAACTCACGACTAGTTCGAAGTAACGATTATCATATATAAAGTAATCATAATTCTTCGACTTTCGACCTTTCGACTTTTACAGAATCAATTTAACGAGCAAAGATCATTCAATAAAATATAAAAAATAGAATAAATACGCCAACTTAAAAAAAAGAAAAAAAAAACAGAAGAGCAAGGGACGTTTAACGATAATCAGTAACTACGTGATAACTACATAAATCTGCATGTAAATAGCATACGTTACGACCGCATAATTTTGGATGACAACCTCTTTCTTTTTACCGTCCGCATCCCTTTCGAGGCTGCTTCTCGTCAATTTCACCATTTTGAGGCAATGTCATCATTGTCCCTTTATGTCGACAGTGACAATTCATTTTTTCTTCTGCGAGAATCATCATATCTAACATTGGGCGAGGAATTCCCAAATGACAATCGAGGTAATTAGTATCGTGGCAACATCGATACGATTTAACTTGTTGGACAATCTTAGAATCATTAGTCTTCCTCTAATCTCTCCTAGACAAGGGGAAGGGAAGCGAAACCTTTGTAAGGCTCACGAGTTCAGGTTAAATTGGGTTGCGGAGAGGGCGATGGAGCGACGGGCTGAGGGCATGAGGCCGTGTCCTATATGAATGCCCAACATTCCAATGTCTTGACGACAAAGTCTTCGCGCGGTGCTAACGGATCGTTGGCGTACGTGCTGCAGGACTGCGTCCTGCCTTGGTATAGGTCACCGTCCAACCAAAGTCCAAACTTGCCACTAAAAAAAAAAATAAAACAAACAACTTCGTGAAACTCTCGATCGACAAAAAAAAAAGTGACAGAAAAAGCATAAGATGAAAAATACTTACTCTCCGGCACCGATTGCTAAGCTTTCGTTGTTGCCCTTGATGAAGTATAGATTATCGCCGCTCCAGTTGAAACATTGGAACTTTGGCGTAAACCTGAAGAGCAGGGACTCACCGGTACCATAAAAGTGATCACTCACGTGTAAGGCGCACGAGGTTAATGCACCAAACACCTGTAACAAAACAAAATGACAAATGATATAAAATCGAAGAAAAAATATTGTATGACTAAATTGTGCATTTGTTCCGTATAAAAAGCCCGAACGAATAAGCCAGTAGAAAACCAATTCAAATGAATGCAAAACGTTCATGAACAAGTGCGCAAGCACGTCTTTGTGAGTGAATGCATGTTAATGTTTCATTTAGGTTAATTATGATGACCGTAAAACTTTCTAATTAAGCGGCTCAACTAATCTCGACGTTTCACTATAGTCTCTGAATCGTGTCGATTTTCTTAATATATATATACATACATATATATATATATATATATATATATATATATATATATATAATTAATTTTTACTGTAATCTTTTTAATAAAAATACGAGAAATTATTTCTGTTAATTATATTTGTACAAAATATGTTATATTGTAAATTCTTAATATATAATCCGTGTAAAACATTGTACATGCGCGTTCTAACGTTATTATGTAACATAAAATATAATATATACAAACAAGTGCTCTTTCGCAGCGTTACCAATGTATGCTCTCGTAATTATTTTAAATTACTCTCGTAATGCAAGCTTAATTTTCCAAAGCTGCATTTCTCTATCAAATTAAAATCAATCGATCTCCATTCCTCCTATTTCTATAGTTTAAATTGACACATATGAGACTCACGTTGCCTTCGGTGTCCTCGATGACTAATAAGATCGGACTCTCGATCTTTGCCATTTTTCGATACATGCTGTTGAGGCTGAAACCATGCTGGCTGGTGCTGAAGACGAGAGTCCAATGATAACCTTCCGCCCTCGCGGGTAAATGACGACAGAGTTGTTCCCTATGTTCCTCGCTGAGTATTTCGGTCGTGCCGATGAGATCAGGCACGATGATTTCGTTGTCCAGGGAGATGGCACTGTTTGCGTAGAGCACTCGCCTCACTTCCTCGCTCATAGAGAGTACCTGTGAAAATTAGTATGTTGTTAGTAACATATCTCCGAATACAATTTTCGACAATGATACTAATCGCTCATTCTAATCGAGGAGATAAAAAGCAAAGTTTTTTTCTATCAATGGCAATTCCATGATCGAAAAATGAACATGATACAAACAGCTGTGTGCTCTGTCATCTATACTAACGCACAAATTCTATTCACCACAAAATCTTTGTTGACATTAAAGATATGTATGAAATGGAAAACTCTCGTAATATCGATTAGAAACAAAAGTCATATTGTTAGTTATATAATATTAAATAGTCATATGAAATCATATTCAATAAAATATTTCAATGTTTTCTGAAAGTGTCTATTAGACTCAAGAGAAACATTAGAACAAATTATTATAATTGGCGTAACAATTAATAATTTTGTCACAATGAAAGAATATGATATCGCGCTTTCTAATCAAATGTAATTGAAGTTAATGATGTATCCATTAAATAATAAAGTATTACTTCAACTTGAAATTATTGTTCTGTCCGACTCAAAATGTCGAAAAATTGCAATTTCTCACTTCTTATAAACACGAGGCAATATATATTATCAATATAAAACAAGAACACTACTCTAATTTTCCGTTTTGCCTTTGATCTCCTCATTTCAACTAGCATCTAAGCACATTTAGGGCACATCCAAGTGTGTGTCGTGTTGTACTTTGTTAACATGATCTCACGTAACCGCAGTGGGTGTCGCGTTTATTCAAGTGAATTGCTGGATAATTACTAACGTGGGAGGCTGCACCGTGTGAAATGTGTGCCGCTATTGAATTACTTTTGTTCATCGACCGTCACAGAGTGACTTTGCATAATGCGATACACGCGTGAGACAGAATGCAAATTCCTCGTGGTATATCGATACGAGAAGTTCGATTGTAGAATTCGAGAACCGTTGACAGAACCAGAATCATAGCTATTGAATTTCATTTCTATCCCATTAGAAATCATAGACATTAAATCGAAAAATCGATGCATACAAACGCAAATTATTAAGTAGATGAAAAATATCTATGAAAATATTATAATAGCAACTGAAAAAAATAAAATAATCATGACTATCAAAACAAATGAGAGATATTGCTCTAAATTACTAGAAAAAATTATAGATAAACTAAAATATATAATTACATAATTATAATGACATAATTATTAATAAAGTACATAATTATGAAAAATTATAGAACATGATTACGCTAATATTTTTCATACTATTAATAGATACTCTTCATCCTATATTATCCTTCGCATTATAATAAAATTTTTATCAATAGAAGAAAATTAAAAATGATAATATACACAGGATGTTCCCGAGTTAAATAGCCAAACATGAAATATGAATTTAGAATCTCAAAACAAAAAAAAAAAATTCCTGTAGAAGTCCTGTGCTCGCAAACGCTCGTTCAAGAGATATTGATTCTGAAGAATTATTAGGAATGAATAATTTCGAAATAATCTAAGTTTATCCTCTTTATTGCTTTACTGTAATCAAAATTTAATTATTAAATATTTAGTTCAAAATAATGGCCTCTACCCCGGAGACAGGCATTTATCGATAAGAGGACGAGTGGCTGATTGACATTGTACACGTTTGTAATTTCTTTGCTTGCACCTCTGTTTTAATGATTGAAATGACATTAACAGGTAATTGATACACTTTGTACTCGAGAGAAAATGAATTCCGGTGAATGACATTATTCATTCCTATAATTTAAGAAGTCTCTTGAATAAAGTGTTTGCGAATATATTTTCAGAAAATTTTTTTCTTTTGAAATCTTAAATTCATATTTAAAGTTTAGTTATTTAATCTGGGAACATCTTATATAAAAGTAACATAATTATCGAATTACGAACTTTTGAGAATACGATAGAAGTTACAACTAATTTTCATAATTATCTCGCTAATTGCAATTAATGCAAATTCGCGAAAGGCATTATGCAGAGTAAGATAAGAATCCAACTAACGTAGACAAGCATCCGCTATGTATTGTTCACATGTATCTGATATACGATATTATCGTATGTTAAATTATCAAGAAACCTATTATCAATCTGAATAATTTGCAGATTCGGTTACAAGGCGATAAACTGGATACAAATTTTTTACATACGTCTATTGTCTCTTGTAACAACGATGCTTGTAACAACGGTACATCGTTGCCTTACGAAATTGGCATAAATTAATAATTCTCAGTATAAGATTGTATGTTATTATATGCAACAAGTTGCTTCTGACAACTATAATTATTGTCCAATGCAATTTGAAGATGTGGTGACATATGAAGAATAGAAATAAATAATTTAATGATGAATAATCAATGATTATATGCTTACATTTAATAATATTCAAAGAGTACATTATAAAATAAACGAAAGAAATCTGAATGTATCCTTATATCTCTTTATATCTGGATGAAAAATCTATCGCGCTCGATACATCATTTATAAAAAAAAATGTTCTTGTTTAATTTTATTCTCTCAATCGAAGTGATTTCCAAAATCGATTTAATTTTGCTGTAATAAATATGTGTATTTGAGTTTCGTTCAGCTTAAAAAAAACTTCGAAATAAATCGCAAAAAACTTTTATTATTACACTCTGACATTTTAACTGAATATTGAATTTTCAAAAAAGATTCGAATGATATAAAATTAAAAAAAAAAGAAAAAAAAACAAAACAAGTTAATCATTTTTATTCATTCGTGTTACAAAAGTAATGTGGATCACGTCATATATTAATATCAGATCCATATCACAGATGTAATAAGAAAGATATCACGTAGCATTATTATATACAAAGAAAATTGTCTTACTATTTTCATTATATATTATCTACATATAAACTGAAAAATCATACGCAAGAAAAACATCATTTATCAACATTGTCAAACATTATATCAAGTAAACTTGTGTTCTGTGTAAAAAAAGAGATAAAAAAAAGCGATACCGATAAACTCTGATCCCTGATGATTAAAAGAATTTTAATTTCCATTTACATTGCATACATTTGTTATTAATCAACAGGCTGCCTTAACTTCACAAATGATGCTATTCTAACTTTCAAGAGTTTTATGCAAAATAAAAATTTAAAATTTGAACATCTCTGCAACTATGTAGATGCAAATTAATGTCATTAAATAAATCACTTTCCCCTCAGTCTGCGAAAGAAAAGAAAGGAGGCAAAACCAAATCTCTCAGACCTTACGCTATTTCTATATGTTTCTGCGCGCATGCGGGAAGAAGAGCCAAGTGATTTATTTATACGCAAAGGTTGTACTATCGCAACGACGAGCCTATCGTGCTTTTTTTTTTTTTTGACATTCGTCCCCGTCTTACGGATAGATGTAAAAATGTCGTCATTGTCGATCGATGATCCTTCAGTAGTCATATTAAAAAGTTATTTTCAAGCTTATCGATTATTTTATTGAAGTGTTGCGTTAATTTGATAGCAATACTCTTCTAGATGTTCCGCGTAAACAGCTTGTAATTATCAGCTTTCTAATAAATTAGCTGAGTCGTATCTCGTCAATTTCTGAACTGTTTTACATATGAAATATCACGAGAAGACACATCGTACCGCAAGGTACGAGGGAAAAATTAACAGTTGAATTTTACATTACATATAATAGCTTTCTCAGTTTGTATTCAGACATCGTGAACTGAGAAAAAATAGAAAATGTGATTTTTCTTCTAATTTTTATAGCTCTAAAAATGAATACTGAAATGTTTTGGGTTTTAAGAATAATAGTTAGTCAGAAGGATAAAAATCAGAAGAACAAAAACAATCGTATTGATAACAGGCAATTAAGGAAATGGCAAATTCAATCAATGTAAAAATATCTTATGTATAAAAAGATACAAACTGGCTTTTTCAAATGAAAAAATAATCGGTCTGTTTTCGCAATCTGTGCTACTGCAAATTGTTACTTAAGTTCTCAAGAATAATATATGAACAAACAAAATGATAGATCGCGCGTCCTTATTGTACATTCGAGTCCGCAAATAATATCAATTAAGACGTTTCGCGATTAATACTCGACTGCGAATGTTATGTCAAGCAGTGTAACGACAACATTGAAACGGTACGATGAGCATGTGTTTGAAAATACAAGAAGTTCTTTTTCTGCTCGATCTTCGCGAGAAAGGTCACTCTCATCGCGAGATAAAATAAATAGAAGAACTTCTCTCTCTCTCTCTCTCTCTATATATATATATATATATATATATATATATATATATATATACAATATATATAGAGAGAGATTTACAATATAAATGGATATATATATACAAGATATATATCCATTTAAAATCACATTACTATTTAATAGCATCTTAAACGGTTTAAGAATCAAATTATATTTATATAGGGACATTTATTATTAGAGCTAATCAATAATATCTAAAATGAAGAATTAATTAAGTCAAATTCCGCATCTTACGATGCACACAATATCTTCTTTATAAAATTGTTTTCCTCGATATTATGTATCTTTAATGGAGACTAAACAACAAGACGAAAAGATATTTATTTATTTTTATTAATAGGATCTTATATCTTATTGATAAAAATTCAATAAACAAGTATATCTTTTCATTCTTATTTTTTTACTCTTCATTAAAGACAATAGCAAAGAAAACAATTTTATACTCAGATATTATATGTGGTATATCATATAAAAGACGGAATTTTCCATATACTTATACAAAATAAAACTACAAGAAATCATCTTCAATTCTTTTTTTTTTTTCAAACAAGCCACGTACTAAAATAGAAATTATGAAAATTCCTTCAATAATTTGATGATCATGCAAAGCTCATTAATAAAACATTAAGTGAAATTACTACGAAAAACATAAAAGGGTTAATATCTTAAAAATAAAAATTATCTTTCTTATAAAGATAATAATTATAATATCAAAAATTCGCTACCCAATATATTACGGTTACAAGAACATTCAGATGTATATCTTGTTTCTGATATTTTAAGGTATTTTGTTGTGAATTACTTTTTAACGAAACGCGAAGAATAACATCTAACTAAATTTGCAGACTTGTGAGAAAAATCATTGTACGTTTACAGCGATTGTTTTTTAACTCGAAAAAAATGTCTAAATGCGTAGAAATCTTTTTTTTTTTTAAAAGATCACATGCGCGCGATATACCTTCGAATCAGCTGATTTGATCAAGATCAAGTAACGTTAAGTTGTGAAGTTAATCACATTAATTATTTAGCAGAATTTAATTTGCACGATAATAAGAAAATTATGATAACAAATTATTTTTATTGCAGCACTCATCTTACTGTAATCAAAAACAATAATTTATGTTATCATTATTACGAATGAAAATAATCACGAAATCTTTCAACACATATCGAAGCATTCGATTTTATAAAGAATCTCTAAGTTATGAAGTTCTAAGTAATCGAAGCTTAAAAATAAGCAACAACTTGTTTTAACCTATTTTTCAATATTGTTTCTATATTGTGTAAAAAGAGAGAAAGAGAGCATATTAATATTCTACATATATCATAATAGAAAAATATTTTCTATTATAAAAATTATGAGTAAAAAATAAATTATTATATAATTATTAAGAATTAGATGCTCACCGTAAGCATTCTTGACGAATGCTGAAAAACGTAATTCAGAATAGGATATGGATCCACGGTCATGATCAATGTATCAACGTCTAGATACGTGTGTTACACTAAACAGTTTATCGCTAAACCTTGAACTCTTACTTAGATATCGTCGACAAAATATATTCACTCAATATTTACTAATACTTTAAACCCAATCTAAAACACGCTTACAAAACACGCTTTTGTTTTCGTTCTTGTTTTGATTAAAGGTACTGAAATTGATACAGAAATTGATATGAAATTGATCTTTCACGTAAAGAAATTTTCTTTTTTAAAAAAAAGTAAATAATATGCTCGGGAAAGAAGAGATTCACGTAGAAGTCACGTTTTCGCTTCCATACAAAACTCTATGTACGCAATTCTACTTCTATTTATGTACTATTTTATTTCTGTTGCTATTTTCGTTGTGCGTCAGAAGATCACACACACGCGGCAATCTCGTGATCGCGCTTGTGCGATCGGCAGGACGAATCGATAGAGACTAAATAATATCCGAACCAATTTCTTCCATCGCGCGAGGAACTTCGCAAAAAACCTTTCATTCGGGCCCGTCCCTCCCTTCTGCCTACTTAATGCCAAGAACACATAAATTCCCATCGAATGCCCGCGACGGCCTCGAATGCATTATTCTCGCGCGCGATTGTCCTTCGATCAACCGTCCTGATGCGACTTTGATAATGACGAGTCGACTGTTAACAAACCAAAGATAGAAAAAGAGAGACGATGCCATTCGATTTGCCAAAAACGCTTTTAATGACGCCGGTGTTTTAACAACACTCATAATAATCAACTTCCGTATACCGTTATGAGGTTTCCGATGAATTTCCGTGTATTTATCTCGTGAGTTTCAGATAATTTTTTTTCTTTTTTTTATGCAAGGACACAAAATAACTTGTTTTCTGAGAATTGTTTCTCTTATAAAAATACTCTAAATAAAAATACGACATTCTTGTTATCAATATTTTACCATAATTTAACACTGTAAATGTATGCCAGGGTTGCAGTTAATTTAATAAAAAATGAATTGATATTATTTTTAAAATATATAACTTATAGTAATTTTTATAAAAAATCAAAAATATAAAATAAAATATAATAGACTAGAATAGAACGGCGTATTTAATTATTTAATTATTATTACTTGGCGATGTTTCATGTAATAAATCTGAAGAAAATTCTGTCAAAGCAGAAAGTAGCAAGTAAAACACCGCTCCTTTCTAATAATTTAAACTTTAAACAAAATGGTCAAAAAATAAGCTTTACAAATACAAGTTTGATGTTGTCTTATCGATATCAAAATTATATGATCTAGATTAGCAATTCGGGAAAGAGAAAATATTATAATGATAGATAATTATAAACATTCCAGCAATAAATACAATTACTTATCTCGAGTGTTTCCATTTCGTGTGTACTTTTATCTCTCTGGATGCAGATTTTCCGCGATTAAAAAAGATAAAAATTAACTTAAGGTGAATTATCTAACGAGTATTCGTAACTATATATTCATGATCATTTGATTATTGTGATACAAACATGATTGTGTCGGGCCACGTTTACATATGCTAATCTTACATATACTAATCTGCGTAATTCGCTTTGTACCAGGCAAGACAAGTCACCATCAATCAGAGATGAGAAAAAACATTGAATGCCAATTTTCGTATCTGTTGATGACGATTTCAGCCTCATACATTATGTATGTTCGTCATTATTTATTATTATAGACGAAAAAATCTGACTTGTTTATCTAAATCTGACTTGTGCATCTAATAGTTTTTAATCGTATTTCAATTGAGACTAAAACGAAGCGGAAATGGAATCCAGTGACTATGCAACAATTGCGAAATATAGATCACTCGTTATGGGACAAGCCTATAAATTGATTTCAATTGCGAACTAGCTATCCGCTAATCGAAATTTCCTGGTAGTTTGCTAAGCGAGGAGTGTCATCGCGGGACATAATGCGTGGGTACAGCGGACGTTCATGTCATAAGTGTAGTTGAGCAAAATTATATAATTTCACACAATATTTCTTAATATTATGACTGCGAGATATTATATAAGTCTAATATTTTTATACGTGTCAATCTCCCTCTATATACATGAAAATGTATACATAAAAATATTTAAATACATTATATTGTAGTACATATATATCATATTATTATTATTTTTATTTAAATTGTATATTTTTGCAAAATATAATAATTCTATTGAAAACTTAAATATAAATTGTGAATCATCAGTCATACTCAACCTTATATACGTTAAAATATTTTATTATCACAATATCACAAGATTATTTAAGTTATGCGATATAATCGATAAATATCTCATTTCTTTCGTGCAATTATCATAAAATACAATATAAGACTTTTTTTACGAATAAATTCTGCTATTTGACGATCTGAAATAATTCTGTATAAAAAATTGATCATATTGTATACGGAAAGTTCGTAAAAGGCAACAAAAGCCAGTCGCGAATGTTAGTTATTCAAGGCGATCGGGAAACGGCTATCAAAAGATTGCGAAGGGTGACTGTGATCATTATTGACAAACGTGCGGCGTGAAAACGTCCGCCGATTTCCTTTATAATACCGAGATAACGGACGGGAAGTAAATATGAAAGTTAATGAGTCTGCGACTCTCGAATGCCGCTTCACGCTGAGCCTAATGTTATTTTTTATTATGCCACAGCATTCCTAAACAGAACAGCTATTATGAGATTTAATTATATAGCTTACATCATTTTATTCTTCTAAATCAAACACAATTACGTCGAAATCATATATAATCATTCCTATAGCATTGTATATATTAAGATAAGTATTACGTTTTATTTTTCTGCTTTATACTCATAAATAAAAAAAATATAGATATTTTTATGAAGAAATACAATTTATATTTCTTAAAAGTTTGTCCAGCCATAAATATAGAATTTAAATCGTTTAAATCGTTACATATCTACATAACTATTTTTGATGAAGGAAAAAAAAAGCATCATCATTTTCTTATTGTTATACGTAGAAAAACATAAATGATGATTCATAAAATATGATTAAAAAAAAATTAAATATTGTCTAAAATATTAAATAAAAATTCACACTTTTAATTATATTTTCCGAAACTTTTCCCTTCCGCGATATTCTAAAAAAATACATATAAAAGAGATTCTTATATACATATGCAGCATGTATATAATATAATTTCGTTAAATTGATGTATAAAAGTATAAAAAAAAACTATCTTGGAAAGATTCATGAACAAAAATTTAAATATGAAAGGTGTACTATATACGATCGTCTATCTATAATATAGATAGCACATGTCACAAGTTGTCGAGATTTTAAAAAAAAAAAGTTTAAAATTTTCGATCTACACAAAGACTGCTCGAGGCGGTCAAATGTAAACATGACAGACAATTGTCATATTCGCACCGAATGAAAGATTAATTTACGAGCTGTTCATTAAGGCAATATAGAATAATACATGGTATGTACGAATTCGAGAATACGCATTCATCCTTTGAAGCATACATTTTGAAGTAACAAAAAAAAATCAATGTAATTAATACTAATCTAAGAATATAATTATCTTTTTTCCATTTATACTATATTATAGATAGGACTAGAGAAAAAGATTAATTCATTGAGTTGATTAGAATTAGCAGTTTTGTTGGATTGTTTCGACAACTCGGTTAAAGTGGCATTTTTAATGCAATTATTGATTCGCAAATTCATGTAGATCTAATAATAATAATAATAATAGGATATGCGTTATTCTAATTTTAATAATATTAAATAAAATGACATGTTCTAATGCATTTGTTAAGATAACAAAAAAGAAAAATCGATTCTTATATATGAGATATAAATTCATGACTATTACAAAATTTATTATTTACTTCTGTGTTATTCTGTCATTCATGTGCAACAAGAAAAAGATTAATGTTTTAAAATAAATTTTTTTTCCACGAAAAACAATCCGTCTTTTATGATATAAGCAGTAATACCATTTGTGATTATACGCATATAATCTTTGAGCAAAATGTTTCGAGATTAAATTTATCGCAGATAAATATATCCAGTTTTGTTTTCACGGTAAATTCATTTTAATGCCGTGCCAATTTCTTATTTAGACCTATTCTTACGATGACTGCTTATATCATATATCAGATAACGTTTCGACTATTAATTTAGCTGCACATCAATAAACAAGCAAAAAATAAACTTTAGATATCGTATAGAATTTATAACCAGCGGTGATCATAATTTCACACAAACACGTTCTAATTCAAACTCAAATTTATTATGATTTAATTCAAACTTCACGAATTATTACAAGAAAAAAAGTCAAAAGTAAATTTAAAAGGATATTTTTGTTTTCTTATTTAATATAATGGCAATACTAACTTTTCTTGCTACAAGAGAAAATAATCCCAAAATCTTAATGTTCGCTCTAAATTCTTTCAAGTGTTAATTTTCTCCTTAATTTTGCTAAATGCAGCAACAAGTAGTGACAACTGTTCGAGTCTCTCTTATTTATAAATGAGACCAAAGTTTTAAAAACGAATATATATATGTATATGATGATGAGAAAGATCTTCAATTTCAAAGTCAATATTTGTTTAGATAGCTCAACATTTGATTCGAAAGAATCGTATCACAATTGATGAAGTGATAAGTTTGTTAAGTTGAGAGAATCGTTGAGCCAGCTTTGTAATAAATCAAAATTTCTTTTTCAAAATAAAATTCATAAAGTTGTTGAGCATCGGATCAAGTGTAGAGATGTGGTGGCGACTATGTAGAAAAAAAAATAAACAATAAATATTTTTTATATTTATAAAGATTTTCTTTTTCTCTTTTCGCAAATATCCCTTTACTTTTCAGCTTTCCCTCCCAAATACTTTCTCCAAATTTATACTTTATTTTCCCGCCGTGTAGAGTTGAAAAAAATTGAAAAAAATATAATTTAAAACTGAAGAATTACTCCTCCTATTTAATGTTTTACACAATAAAAAAAATCTCTGCATATTTAAATAATTATTATCTATCAAATCAGATTTTTTTATTAACATCCATTTTATCAATTACAAAATAACTTTCTCTTTTTCTCTCACTTTCACATTTTAAATTTATTTTCTGCACCTAAATCTTTTTCTATCATAAATTACAAACTTGTACTACATATCCATTCTTCCTTTCTCTCAAATTTTTTGAGTCTGTTTGAATGATCTATTGTGAAGGATTTCCTATTGTAAAGATATCTATTTTAAAAATATTTGTTGTAAAGATATCTATTGTAAAAAATTTGACTTCATCAAAGAACAAGCAAAGAATTTAGAAAAAAATTCTAAAAACCTTTTAAACCTTTTTGCTTTTGTTTCTACTTTTGTACATTTTTCCTTTTTTCTCCTTCGAAAAAATATTCTGGCTAAATTCTGGGTAAATTCCGCCTACCTATTTAAAGAAGAACTGAACGTATCAAATAGTCACTATAAAATTTTCGTGGTACAGTCACTATAAAAAAGTTGAATTGATATAAGATTTACGATTTTGAGATTAAATTATATTTCATAGGGAAAATCTTTACTTTAACTCATAAATTAATTATTAATTTTATATTTTAAAAGTCTAAAAATGCTTTGTGTGCGCGTAATGTCAAATTCATGAATATCTCAAAATTAGATTTATTAATTTTTAACGTAGTTGGTGCGTCCAATTCTTCTTTAAAATGCAAATTATAGCATTATACTGTTAATCGATAATAAATATTACTGATTTATAACATTTCAAAACTGATTCTGACAGGCACATTAGCAGTGACAATCTCTTTACTTCGGTGAAAGTGAGCTTATACAAACTCAATTAAAGACCGGTTGTAAACACACACTTTATATAAACAGTTGCTCTATTCCATTAGCGTATAAATGTGAAATAGATCATAAATGAATGCACATAAATATATATTCATGAATTGTTGAGATCATTTATGGCGTAAACGTTATGCGAGCAAAAAAAAAATAGGAACAAACATTTATTTACCTTGACACGTTTTATTTTATATATCTTTCTTTTTGGCAACAACAATTCGATTCAAATATATCGCAGAGAATGCAATATATTATAAAAATAACAATTATATATTGTATATATATACATACATGAGAGTAATAATTATTATTATCGCAGAATAATAATAATTTTTATTCGAGAATAAGCGGCTATAAAATCGCGATTTAGAAAACTTTCGCATCAACAATTTAGATCTCAAGCTGTAATTTTATAGCGCCTGGTATGGGTCAATGTAAATCAGATATTTCGATATGACCGGGCTTCCAAAGAGAAACATGTTTACATATTACGTAATTCTAAACTGCATTCCTGACACTTCCATAATCAGACACATTCGCTTCGCGTAAAGAAGTTGAGCGCGATTAAAAAGTGCGGATATGTTCATTTCAACTCTGACCTTTACCTTCGTTTGCTTTTTCAAGAATTTCTTGATTATCTTGGAGATCGGATTCGGCATTTTTGACCTAGGCATCTTTGTTATTTTCGATGAGTACTCAAAATCACAGGTCGATGCACTTTCTTTCGCTGTCCTTATTTTTTGCCCACAAATAGAAAACCGTGAAAATGTTTACATTATGTTTTAACACTTGAATTGTGTAAGTTTCTCAAATAGTGGGGAAACTCTTCGGAAGCGAAAAATCCGGCACGCACAAACAAGTTATAAAAAGAAATAATATATTTTCACTTTTGTACATGTAATTCCAACATTCTTTGAAAATTTACCATTGAGCATTCGTTTCTATTAATTCTTTAATTCTTTGATCAATTTTTATTAATCAATAAATTTATAAAAACTGCTTATATTTAACGTGGTTACCGCGCACCGTGATATCAACCGATATTATTTATATATTCTTTTTATACGACTCATTCGATAAATACGAGCTTTACTTTGCGAAGACTACAGCAAGACTGGAGCTTTCGATGTAAATCTAATACATTCATATAAGCGACGAAGAACGAGAAGAGGGGGAGAAGAAAAAGAGCGACGCATATTCTTGGGCAGAGGCTTTTCGAACGACTGCGCATCCTCGATTGCGCAGCACGTGCTCCACTAGCCGTTCTAAATCTCTCATGTTCATAAATTCCTTAAACAAAATAAGGATCTCTACCTAATAAAAAAAAATTTCACTTTGTATTGTACACTTGAAAAGTACCTTCTACACCATAAAACGTCTACTTAAGAACTTTCACTTTTTAGAAGAAAAAAAAAAATATTAAATAGGGTTGATTCTGCTTATCAATAAAAATCAAGAGTCGTTCGCTATTTCTTTTTATTTGAATATTATTGTACTTAATCTGTGTTATAAAAATGTATTTAGATTACTCATCTTTCTGCTTTTTTTTCTCTTTTTGATCGGTTGTAAAATTTATTTCAATTTTTTTCTTTAATTTTGAAAAAGTAATTTAACTATTCATCTTGTATCATTCGATATACAAAATTAATGACTTTTTCAAGCGTATTTCTGCGTGTGTCGAAAGTTTTTTGTACGAAGTATACTATATGTATCTTGTGTATAATAATAGTTAAGAGAAAGATTTGAGCCAGACTTTTTAATAGTAAATTATGCCGCGTTTTAAACGATGAACACCCTGCGAGCATCTAAAAATAAAAGAGAGTATGCACGCTTGATATCTAATATTTTATTTTTAAACGATCAGATCGCAAAGTATTTGAAGGCAGAATATTTCTCTAATTGCAAATACACTTGCATTATTTCGCTTTTGTTATATTAGTAGTAATGCAATCTATTTTTCCTTTTCTCAAAAAATGTTGCACAGCTTCGAAAATATTTACAATCTTTTTGCATTAATGTTTAATATTTTTATGAAATTTTTGAATTATTTTTAATATATTTGTACTTTTGGTGCATTTAAAAATTATTTTTACGCCAATATTGCATGCACTGATGCAATTTCTATTATTTATTTCATATTCTTACAATAAAGCTTAGGAAAACAACTTTTGTTATCTTAAATCGATATGTGATTATGATCAGTATACGTCATGGCTTTTTTCGGTCGACACTGCTTTTATCCTGAAATATTTATGAAAGTAGGAGGAAATGTAATTATTTACTTTATAACTATTTTCTATAAAAATTTAAGCGTTTATTATTTTTTTCTATTTATTTTTTTCGCAAAATATGTTAAAAATAAAAATTTAAAAAAATCTGACGTTTTCTCAGTTTAATATCATCAGCCATAGTATGTTGCGTATGCAATTAAAATTATCATCTCCTCTTAAAACAAAGAAAACAAAATGTATATTCTGTATGTCACAAACAACGAGTGCGTGGAAATATTCTCCCAAGAAATATTGTATGTAGAATTTGATACATCTGTGTCAATTTACACCGACTGTGTCAATTCTCATCAATAATGTATCGCATCATTATGCAAGCGCCAAAGCATAGAGTATGATTCCTGCGACACAAGTTGATCTATAATATACATGTTATAATATACATTGTTATATTATATTTCAGAAGACGTACGCGGCACTTGTATGTCAAACTTTATTCTTTCGCGTCATGCAAGTTTGCAATATTTATCATGTATCGTTCCGTAAGAAAATATTAATATTAATGACTTTGTAATAATAGACAGAAATCAAGTTTATCCAGATATATCTTCTTTAAGAGATAAACGCGCTTTCCACTTCTACATTTATGCTAATAAAGTTTTCCTCCTCAGACGCATATATCAATAATGTGATGCTGTTGTCTATCACAATTAGCATTTTGCCTTGAAATTGATAATTCTCTTCGTCTTGCGATATCGATTTGCATGAAACTGTTCTCCGTCGTGAGAATCGACTGAATATGAAAAGTGCGTTCTACAAGTATTTAATCAAGTTGTGATAGGAACTCACGAGAAGTCGTAAAAGGAAATACTGGAACGTATGATGAGAGAAATAGAGAGAAAAGGAAAGAAACGGCAATAACAATGCGATACGATAAAAATATTATATGCATGCGCGAGTTAGAGAGTGTCGAATGAGTGCATGCTGCACATTCATCTAGATTCTCTAATCAAGTATATTCTACGCCGAAAAGAGACAAATGCATGCAATCTATTTTCGACAGTGATGTGCTATTTATTCAGAACCCTAAGATAAATCTATCTCAAATAAAGTTCAACTTCAAAGAGTTAATCGTGTAAATTAATCGCGAAATCGTTATTGAAGAAGAGAAAATTTCTCTCTTGTTTATTAGTGACCATATATTATTGAGAATGTGAGTAAAGAGATTTTAAAGAATTCTCTACAAACTATTTTCTCAGCTAATGTAATATAAGTCATGGTCAAATGATATACGAAATGAACCATCGAAGCGGATAAAGCGGTAAAAAAAAAAAAGAAAAAAGGGAAAAAGAAAAAATACAAAACGATAGACACGGTCGCAACATTGCGTGATAACGCGTCAGGTGCACCAGAAAGTTCTAACAAGGGTCTAGGGTGCGGCAATGTTATCTAAAAGGTGCATTGTTCAACATCGAGCAATTAGGGTGCCTATAGATATCGATCACCGGGCAGGAGGTAGGAATTAATCGATACCTCCGAATCCTGGATCTGCTCAGAATCGGCCGATGTGCTCGAAGTCTTCAGGATGCTGTACAGCTTTACGTAGGGGGCCTTGATCAACTGTCGGCCAATCAACAACCGACCGTCTTTAGCAGATGTTCTCGGTCGCGAACATCGTCGAGGTCGAGGTTTAACGAGCCTCGCGATCCTCGCGTCGAAAATCGGTAGAAACAGCACATTTCAACGGAACGACAATCGTAACCAATATCGAGGGCCATATCAAGCGGACTTTGATGTTATCATCAACGATGAATCGCAATTCCGCGAAATATTTGACATATCTCAGCACGATATTTGATAGCCAGTCGACACGAGGATCGAGTTATCAAAAAAATAAATACGAATGGTGTTGCAAAAGTTGCAGAAAAACAAATCATTGCAATTCAAAGAAAATATCGAAAGCCATAATTTTTCTTTCTTCAATAAAACTTATATAATATTACAAAAATTAAAATCAGTGATACGAATTATTTTATATTGAGTTTGAAATCAGTTGAGTTGAATCAATTTTTCTGTAAAAATTTTAGATGAAAGCAGACAAAATTTTTCGCTTTGCATATCTCCGTTAACGTGAAAGATGTAAATTAAATTTCTAATTAATATAAAAACTCTTTAATCAGTAAATTATATAATAATAGTGCTTTATAAACCGTATCAAAGTGCAAAAAGATAATCACAATCAAAAATCTATTATGTGTTCATTTTTATCACAGACAAAAGTCCAGAGTTTTTAATCTTCAATTAAACGACTTTATACCAAAGTCTACTTAAATGTTATTTAAAAGAGTCATAAAAAGAAACTCTTTTTATGAATAATTTCCATTGCTTTATCCCATCAGGATCGCGTACAATTCGCATATTGTGACAGCCAGGATATAAAGACAAGGTACTCACCTCCCAGGATTCCCTTGTCAACTCGGTGATGTCATCGCCTTGTCCGTCGCGAGCTTTACTCTCCTCCGTAGAATCCGCGCCCTCGCCGCTCTCATGGGGTGACAATTCCGGCGACAGGTCTGTGTCGGTGTCGGACAGAATGTAGCCGCGTTCCCGCCAGTAATTCTCATCCAGTTCGCCGTAGAGATTCGGTACCCATGCGTGAATAAACCTATACAGATCGTCCACTCTGTAAAAAAACAAAGAGAATATATCAATCAAGTGTTATCAAAAAAAAGGAAACTATCGCTTATGCTACGCAAATTTCTAATTAGCATCGTTCAAGCGCAAACTTGTTAAAAGCGGAGCGTTACCTGCGATGCACGATAGGCATCATGTTCGTCAGCGCTCTTTTCACATGTCGGTTGTAAATAAAATCCATCATACCGCTAAACGTGTTCATCACGACCGCGTTCATCCAATTCATAGCCACGTAACCGCACGATAGACTACCGTCAAAGGCGAGAGAGATGATAACGCCCGACACGAGAGAGATATAATTCTCGAGGACGCGACAGACGACGCGTGTCAGCGGCACCGAACGCGCCCAGCTGACCGCACAACGGAACGCGAGAATTATCCGCGATTCGCGCAATATGTCGGAGCAGCCGTCGTTATCAGCTTATCAGAGACCGATTCTAACCTTCCGACAATTTTTTTCAAAGATCCCTGCTGTCATCCGATTTTTTTGTTTAACTTAACCGCGCACGAGACCGTGTGTTAGACAATTATAAGAAAATCTTTCTCTCGTTTTTGACAGAATACACGCGACACTCGTGATATATGCGAATATGTAGGAATACGCCGGAGAATGAGCAAAAAACGAGGAACAAAACTACCAGGTACGTCACGAATGTCGAGACTCGTTATACATGTCACGTGCTGATTCGCTTGGTACACCTGCACTCTTGTTTCATATATACGCAAAAACAATCACCATATCGCATTCGCACGTATCGTGCTGACTGAGCGTGTTTCAGTCTTTACTGTCCGAAAGCTTTTTCTTTCTAAAAGTTTTTAAAACAAAAATGCAATAAAAACAAATTCTGTTTTCACTACTGCGTCGTACATAAGAAAAAAATTACCTCTCTTTAATCTGGTTTTAAATCGAAAAGTTTTAGTCTCTGATTACATCAGTTACTAAAATAGTTTAATGCAAAAACGATTTTAACATTCCATTAAAATTTATTATTAAATGTCATTATTATAAACGATCTATTACATGAAATAAAATGTCAAATGTATATGGCATGTAATAATATTTTGCAGTAAATATGTTCATCATATCTAAAGCCTTAATTTCGATAATCTGCTTTCTTATTTCAATATTTTTCTATTTGATTTCTATCACAGTTAAATTTTTTTATTTATAAAACTTATCTTCATTTTATTTTAAAGTATCCCCACATTATATTATACAAAAGAAATATAAAAAAGATATTTTAATTAACAAAGCTGGCACAATAATATTGTAAAAAAAATTGTAGACAATTAAGCATGTTTTTATATTAATAATTATAATAAATACATATATAAAAGTATAAAAAATATACTTAATATGAAACTTATTAATTCTATTTAAAAATATTTTTATTATTCTTTTGGTGAAAAAATTAATAATCTTCTGAAACGATAATATATATATATATATATATATATATATATATATATATATATATATATATATATATATATCATACGACGCGAATCAATTATTTTATAATCTTACTAATTCAATAAGTTAATAAAAAATATTAAAAATATTCTTAAAAATGTGATATATACAAAGATGTTCATCAACGCCGCTTTATATATGAAATAATATAAAATTAGATATTAAACAAAATAGCTTTTCATTTAGTCAAATTTTTATTTAGTCTACCACATTAGCCGATATCAACGCAGCGATTTTATTCTCAAAACACTTGTAGGTATTAAGATTGAGATTATTTTTTTTTTAGCAACATTTATAATTTATCTGAGAGAGTAAGATATAAAAACGCGATTACCAAGAATGTAAATTGATATATGAAAACGAGATCGCTCTCGATAGATCTTAATCCAGCTGAGTACTCAATCAAAAATGATCATAATTGACTGCAGCTCAATACAACCACGATACTGGGAAGCGATTGATATTTGTAAACAAGTAGCATCTCAAAACGGTTGTCAACGAGATTTACGAGATATCATGATATATATAGATGATGACTGATTCGAAATTCTCAGAATTGGGAATCATTATCTTAATTAAACAACTTTCAGACTATGTAAGCAAAAGACACATCTTTTTTTCTTTCCAAATTAAAGCCATAACACATTCACTTAATTCTTTTTAAACATAAAATAGGGTGATTACTAAAAAAATGTAAGTTACGTATCATTTGTCCAGAAAATATTTCTTTACTTTCCATGTAGTATATGTACTTTAATAATTGTAAGTATATACTTTTAACACAAAATACATATTTTAATGATTCATTATTTGAATGATTTTGAACACATTAACAAGTTTGAAACAAGAAAAACACTGGCAGTCAAAGCTCGGTGAAGCTCGATCAAGCGTCAACGAGCGTATAAATAGAAAATCCGGCGCCAGAAACGAAAAGCTATTTTGCGACGAGAAGCATGTGTCCGGTCATAACGCATTCTGAATGTCGCTCTTCGCGGATGTATGCGTGAGTCGACCATATATTCAAAAATAATACGCGGCGAGATTTTTCGTTCGAAGGAAAATTACCGGCGCGTTTCTGCCAGAAAAAACAGCATTCGCCGAATATTTATTCTAGCACGATCAAGTGATCATCACTTATCGCGAACAATGCGGCGTCTGTAACTCGTTTTTCGGCGACAACTCGTTAGTCGTAAAAAAAAAGAAACATCAGTCTTGATATAAATACGGATTTCAGGAATGTACAAATACCAAAGAAAACTCTGGTGGAACTTTTTTTGCTTACACATGATAGCCTTGATGATCGTCAGAACGAGAGAAGCATCGAAAAATCATGATAATGTCGAATCTGTTGTATCATGATTTTTAGAATTGACTTTTTTCAAATTTTTAGAGATTTTTTAAATTTATTTTTACATTTAAATTTTTAGGGTAAAATTATAACTATTAAACGTAACATAAACGTAACAAATCATCTCATCTCGAAAAAATTTTCAATAATTAATTTATTCAAACAATCAAATATTATTTTAAGATTTGTTTAAATTTTTTATCTCTTAAGATTGTAAAATTCATTATGTACTATTTGAAAGAAGCTATAAACATTTTTTAAATGATTAAAATCAAAACTTTAAACTCGAGTGTTATTAGTTCCTTAACTAATAACACTCGCATTTCTTCGCTTCTCTCCTCTGTGTCTTACACTATCGAATTACAATAACTAAGGAGATATAACGAGATATCATAATGTGAAAAATGATTACCTGTTACGTGGTACGCTGAACCAATATTCAGGGCGCAATTTCTTTTTGCCATAACTCATAATAGGCGTCGATCGCGGTATTTTCTTATCCTTTGGTCTTCCCGTTCGTAGCCTCAGATACAACGGTGGGTCTTCGCAAGAACGTGCAGGCCGTGGGATCAGCTCTGTATAATGCGAGAAGCGTTTACCAATATAGATCAAGTATTTATTAATTAATAAGAATTGCATAATTGACAGATTTATCTTTATACGTTCAATATAATTCGCGAGTCTAGACAACATATGTGCGATTCACGATTACATCATAATAAATAAGTTTTGTTACGATAAGAAGTTCGAATTGTGAGAGAATCACATATGCAAATACACAAATAGGTGAAAAATACGAATAAATCTTGGAAAACGAGGCAAGCACATTATCACAAATAAGGTGAAAAGACAGTGTTAGAGTAATTTCTGTGAAAAGAACAAGGATGATAGATATAATACATGAATAGCAATTGTATAGATATATTGTAGAAGAGTCTGATTATATTTATACTAAATATGCGTGCAGCAATAGTGATGAAATAGAATAATAATCATTACAGTGATATAATAATGGTTATCACACAGTGTGATCGCTATGTGTAAAATTGTGCAAATCATGTTCAATGCATGACAGGATATAAATAAAATCATAAATAGATAGAAACGTGTTGGATATTTGACAAAACAAAGAGGCAAATAAAGAAATGGGGATTTGTGACACGAGGAGAAGAGCAAGCTAATACTGTATGAACCTACCCAGGCCTTCGAGTTCGGGAAAATTAGGTGCTTGGACTAGAGGGACAACAGAAACAAATGACATTACTGCATTAGTATGAACCTATTGCTATCTAAATAATGAAACCCGTTGTGCTAATCTGAAATGAATAAAATATTATTGAAAAAAAAAGAGATAATTGAGTAATTAATGCAGAGAAATGTATAATGATTATTAACGTCCATAATAATTAAGCATATCTGCATAGATAGTTTGATTTGAAACGATTATCCGATTATCAGTTTAGAAGAATTAACATGTAAATACACGCGTTTTAATTTGCAATTAAAAAGTTATTACTTAAATAGTGCAAACAAGATGCATTCGCTGCATGCAATGCGGCACAAAGGGTTTCAAAATTCACGAAATGTATTTATATGTTCTGTAAAAAGTTGTTAAAAAATACTTGTTGAGTTAAATTCTTGAGATAAAGAGATTAGAATTTAAATTAAGATTGTTGACTATCAAATGGAGAATAAATTCATATAAAATAAAATACCGCGTTATTTTAATACTTAATATTATTCTATCTATAAATATAAAATGTTCTATATATCGAAGAAAAGTGATATATAATATAATAGTTTAATTATAGTTTCAGTGAAGTGGCATATAGAATTCACAATGATAAACAATGATAATCTAGAACAATGATAAACTACTTTAACGTACACCAAGGAAAGCGCATTTGGTTATCAATTCCAAATCTATCTAGTGATATAAAACAGAATTTAGAATTTAAAAAATATGAAAAATCATTTTTTGTACAACTCTGTAATAATTTATAGCCAAAAGCGCTCGAAATCTTGAGACGAGAGCAATAAACTGGCAAAACAACACTGTTTAAAAAGCTATCTATTTTCGGGCGAGTGCAGTGCATGACACACCTACTAATCCCGTTTATCATCCTTATCATATATTAACTTTTTTGCATCATGACTAATTGATACTTATAATATAAATGATATATGAAAATGTAACAGAATGAGTGTATTTTGTATGAAAGGAAATTCTGTTGGAATATGCCTTCACGCTAATTAGACTATCCATTCCAATAAGAACATGAAATAGATTATGAATATCTCTATATGTGCAATAGTGATACTTACTGTCGAAACTCACAAATAATTCTGGCATATCCTCGACCGAGACCATACTGCGGTAATCCAATCGCGGTGCCATTGTCGAAGTTTTACTACCTCGACTGCTGTCGACGCTGCTACTGCCGGAGGATGTTAAAGGTTGCTGTCTAATAAAAGTACCTACGGAAGAGCGTCTGAAAAAAATTCATAAAAGGTGACGTTATAAAAAAGAAAAGAAAATTTCTTTTCATGGAATAACATTATAAAAACTTTTGAACGACAAGTACATGTTAGTCAGCTATCGAAAATGTTCTATTGCGCTACTATATATTTAATTTACATATTCTTGTAGTTCAGAAGTAATATATATATACACATATGTATTACACATTTACATTATATATATAATACACATTAATAACAATGGGAATTTACAATTGGAAAGTGTATCCAGTATACATAGAGAACAATAAATTATGTGGCAGCTTGAGGGTACTAAACATTGTGTTAAATTGATCATGTATTGGCTGTAAGCGATTTAAAGAATAGCAAAAGCAGTGTCTATCGCTGAGTCTTTGGCAAACAGTATAATTTACCTGAAAGCAGGAGCCCTCAATTCCGGAGTATCTTGAAACTTAAGAAACAAAGGAAAAAAAAAAGAAAGTGTGTGAAGGATAAAAGCATTTTAATTGTAGAATCCTCGGAATATTTGTGAAATAGATTATAGATGTTAAATAATTGTTGGAAAACATATATATATATATATATATATATATATATATATATATATATATATGTATGTATATATGTATAAACTTTTTCTATAATATCTATAATATTAACAGTTTTAATTAATGCAGAGTGTTTGCTTAATAATTATAATATTAAGAGAGAATTCTACAGAAATAAAACATTCACGAATAGATAAGTACAAATATGAAATTAAATAGCTCAAATGAAAATAGAAAGGATTGCGGGAAGAAGAGGATACAACAATGTAAGGTCATGTCGGGTCCTGACTCACCCAATGAGGCCTCCTGGACCAGGTGAAAAATTGCTGAAGTCCTGAGAGAGAGAGGAGGCGGTAAGCGGAGGAGTTCCACCCGCTCTACCGCCACTCTCTTCGCTGGGGGTTTTAGCAAACAGGCCGGAGCTAAAGTCACTCACCAGGTTGATCGGCGAGCTTTTTTCCACCACCATTACATATTTTTTGTTAGTTATCAGAAATGATATTAAGCGTTAATAAATATCTATATTTGTATCACAAGCAATATAAGCATAAACATCTTGAAGTTTCTCTCTCATCATGATTGACCACGCAATAATTGTCAGTTTTTAAAAAACTAGACCAATTATCTTTTAATGTACCTTCATATTTATATATATTCCTTCCACAAGTTTTGTATCCCGTAATGCTTTTCATATGTGAGAAGCTCTTTCTATAAATTGCTAATATGCTATGTACAACAAATGAGGCTATATTTGTGCTATAAAGATAAACTTTTAAAGTTAATTTCATTTATAGCAAAAAAACATAACATATGTACGTAGGGCACAACTTTCTGCTTATACTTAAGTAACCTCATTTGTACTCTATATATTATTCTAAAAATTAGCAAAAAGCAAGTTAAAATAAAAATTAGCGCGGCAATAAGTTTGTTTTTTTCAGAAAATGCGCTTCTTTGCAGGAATGTTACTCATTCTTAACACAGATAAATAGAAGAGTGAAAAGATAGAAGATAAAAGTATATATTTAAAATAACTTATGAAGAATAACGCAAGAAATTTTTGTTAATAGATGTCAATGTAATATGATATAATTTTGTTCACCTTGAGAAAACTTTGCTGAAAACAGAAGAGTGATGAGAATCCGCACTGTTCGGAAGGCTTGATACCTTATCAGAGATGGATTTGCTGCTTTCATCTTCTTTCTCTCCAGTTAAACCTTCCATCCAGGATAATGGATATGATAGACGTTTTAGCATCTTAAAAAAAGTATTGAATTAAATAAATATCTATAAGAAATATTCTACGTCATCATACGTTATCATGAAAATGTTAAATTTAAACATATACCTTGTTCCTTCGAGTTTCTTGTTTATCATCTTCCTTATGTTCTTCATCCTTTTCGGGCTCCTCTGCATTACTTTCCAAACTAAAAGATACCGAGCTGGCTTTCTTTCTGCCATTAATAGGAGTAGGACCGGCATCTAACGAGCTCGTAACATTCGTTGGCGCTATCGTTATCGGAGGAACCCAATCCGAAGATAAGACAATGTCTGCATCTGAGTATACTTTTTTCGATGGTATAGGCTGAACTACCGGAATAGGCGGATTGGGATCACGGATATCAATACCAGAATCATGGCATGACAATTTGACTAGAGATCCTTCTTCGTCCTCAGGAATGGCATTGGATTTAGCTGGTTCCATCTGTTACAATAATTGTTTATAGTAATTTATTTATTTGTCAATTATCTGTATAATTGTAATTATATTTGACTAATTCTATATATTAATTCTGTTACATTAAAAGTATAAACACCTTATCAGAATTTAATGAATCTTGTTGTTCATCATCAACAGAGAATGTTCGATCTTTACTAGGAACTGCCCAATGATGATCAAGCATGGAACGTCTGCGTTCTTCTAATGTTCTACTAGCTTGACCGCCACTGCAAAATTCTTTGTCACTATTATCTTTCTCCTTCTCTTTGGTAGAATTTGAATTCTCCTCCTACATCAGTGTATTTATTTATTAAAGTAAAACTTTAATACTTTGTCTCTTACACAATAAATATCAATATCAATAGCAAAAGAATACTTACACTTTGGAGATTGGTGGGAGTAACAAGTTCTCTCTCAAAGGCCTTTGGAAAAGCATCGCCATCTCTCTCTGCACAGCTACATACACTCTCACTATCATCACCGGCTAATTCAGGAAAATTCTCATCCTTTCCTGGAGATTGACATTTACGATTATCTATTTGGGGTTTCTTCATGTAATAAATTTCAGGTTTCTTGTCCAAATGTCCAGACTCGGTATGAGAGACTCTCATATGCGCAATATCATAATAAATCGCAGCATTAACTACAAATTCCATTGGAGCAATCACTCCATATGATTCAGCACCATGCTCAATAACAAGAGGATCAGATACATTAGGATCAAACATAACGGCATTTGGTGTGACTAACAACACACCTCCAACTACACCCTGGAAAAATATATTATATATATATAGGAATATTCAAAGCTGTTAAAACTATTAAATAAAATTGATAAAGATTTTAAAAAACCAAAAGCATACCTGGCCATCTGTGATATGCCTAACATTGATTTTTAGAAATCTTTCTCTAAACGGTTGCTCATCTTCCTCTGTAATTCCACTGGAAGTTCCAAGAGGTGTCTTTACACGCTCCATATGGCCTGGCTTTGGTGACACTGGTCTTAGATTATCCAAAAGTTCTGCAAAATAACATTACAGAATATAAGCTTAAAGTAGAAATATGCATTTTCTAAAATTTATATAAAAAAATATATTTTAATATATTTATTATACATGAAAAGAGTGACATTGATATTTTGATAATTTACAGTGCAACAGATCTTAAGTCTTATAATCACATCTTTATAATCACAAAAAAATTATGATAATTAGTATATTTCAATTATCTTGATATTCAAACAAAAATGACTACTGAAAATAACAATTTTAAAAGAAAGAGAGATCCAAAGTCTTGTTTTTAAGAGAGACACAATGTCAATTATCTAACAATGTTTTTGCAGAGACTTGTATGTCATGATTCCTTAAATCAAATCCCGCCTGCACACGTCAGAGAGAGCTCAACCTAACCTCAACATCCAGAAAATTCCGACATGACTCGTTATTCGTCGCAACGCAAAGCATGTGCATGTATAATTTTCGACGGAATCAGTAATTTCATCATTTGTTTCATCCGC
Organism: Cataglyphis hispanica; assembly: GCF_021464435.1. Lineage (NCBI taxonomy): Eukaryota > Metazoa > Arthropoda > Insecta > Hymenoptera > Formicidae > Cataglyphis > Cataglyphis hispanica. Next base: position 4,471,507 of record NC_065955.1, on the reverse strand, counting down.
CACGACATTGCAGTCGGACATTATTACAGTAGCTTATAGCTTATGTTCGCACAGAGCAATACGAACTATATGTATACGCGCGCTTTGCGCTGTGGAAGATCAGCTGATTGAGCATCATATATCATACCAGATGACCTATATTTTTGTCAAATTTTCGAAATCCGCGAGTTACGATAAATATTTATAATGAAAAAAAAAAAATTATAATAAACGAAAAATCGATTAAAATTAAAGAATTAAAAGCAGTCTCTTTAATTTAAGTTTAATTTAAAGATAATATTTAAAATAATAAAAAAATAATATAAATTAAAATAATAATTTAAAATAATTATCTTTTAACTCTCTTTTTAAAGAATTATACTAAAAATATTCCATCTCTATTTTTTTTCTTTTACATATAATCGATAATATAAGATATTCTTACATAAAAGCTAAAAAAATTAAATAAAAAAGATTTTAATAAAAAATATTTATAATAATATTAAAAACTTGGCATCAACGATATATAAATAATCGTTCTTATTCTTTTTGGCCATTTTATCAAGCTAAGTCAAAATGAGTCATTCAGTCTTATTTGGAAGAACACATTTCGAGGTAGTAATAATTCTTATATATAATATGCATTGTGTAACGCGAACGCGTATGTAACATTAAGCTACCTTTATGATGTAATTGTGTTTTTCGCAGTGCGCGTCGTGTCGACCATTCGAGTCGCAGATTACAGAAGATGTAAGTCCACGAAGTAAGACCGCGATCGCGCTCAACACTGTCCTCTTCCCTCCGGCCTCGTGGGCGTTGCAAAACATGACGACCCGTACATACATTGCACGAATGTTGCGATCGCGTGTACATGCTTCGTGCTGCGGTATAACTAGTGCGATGCAGCAGCGGTGACAAAGCGCGATTCCGCCCGAAGAAGACATAAATAAACCTCAAGTTGGAGCAAGTGTGCGTAACAATTTGCTCTGTCTATTGTTCCCGCTAAACGGACCAACCAGCCAAGCAACAAATCGTAAAATTGTATAACGTCGGGAATTGAGTTTCGTACTGCTTTCGCCGTACGCATTGTGTAGAGAAAGAGAGAAAAATTTAATATAATTAATTATCTATTATTTATGGATAATTACGTATCTATTTAGATACTTTTTATGTAAATATTAATATAATTATTTATATCACCTCTCTCTAAAAAGTTTTTTTATATATTAACTTTTAAAAAGTTTAAATTTAAGATTCTATTCATTTATTATTACATTAATTATTTTCATGCAAATTTTTATTAGTTTAATACATTAAATAAATAATTCTCTAAAAAAATAATTCTCTAAAGAATTAGTTCACTTACAATAAAACTGTTACCTTTATCTCTTTCTCTTTCTGTTCAGAATTCAACTAAAAATAAAGTGCGATAATTTTAAAAATTAGAAATAATGCGCAATATTCTGACAAATTATATGTTCAGTTTCAAGCTGTAAATTAACCTGATTACTTAGTTCGCGCAAACATATCGTAATGAATGAGTGTCTCCGTTATCTACTTTCAGCGATAATCGAAAGGTATGGAAGATCCACGTTCCAGGAAAAGACATAATGCAAACGTGAAAAGGCAAGCGTGTTACAAGCAGTATGTATCGATTTTTCGGAGACACGTAGCTCGATGTGTTAACGCATCAATATTCATTCAAGCGATCGACTTCGTTTATACATAAGATAATATAACCGATATCCCAATTCTTTTCTCTCCATGTATTTAGTGTGAGTCAATCTCTAGTGCCTATCGCGTGCAGCTGTTCTCCGCATCCTGCTACATTATTCATGCCGCGTCGCTACGCGTATATTAAATCTGTCTTGCGCATTAGCATAATGCGCAACAGGATACAGAATCTCGAACGGATATCGATGGGTCGATGAAACAGCTAAGTTAAATGAAAAAGAATGAGATCGTCATTAATTGTACGCCCTCGTGCATTGCGTCATAAACGGAAAAAAAGAGTGCGTCGTCCTTCGACAACTCTGGACAGCTATCTGTCACCAACCTGTACGTAATATAAATGAGCACTTTAGAGGTCATCAACAATATCTCTTCTTTTATTTCGCAAAAGCAATTCTGCGATAATTAAGCGGTAAGTGTGGAATCATTAACATATCTTTGTCCCCTTCAAAAGTTTGTTTCTATTAGTAAATAATTGTGAAATCTATATTGCACGCATGTAATAATTCGTAAATAAAATTCTGCTTTATTGTTTTCACACTAAATAATAATATATCTTTTCCAGAGACAGTTGTTTCCTCGAAAAAAAAAACTTTCTAAAATTTTCAAAAGACATTTAAAAATTCTCTCCCTTCCTCCCTTTCCACGGTTATAAATCCATAATTATAACATCTTACAAATTAAAATTTGGAAGATAAAATAATTAAGATTTATAAATGTAATTATTCATTAAATATGAACTCAGAGAGATTTTAAGAGCTTGACTAAACAATCTATGATACTTCAACAATGTCAGAAGGGATTGAATTGAAAATGATGCTCACCTTTTTCTTCGGGTGGTAAGTCGTCCTGGGATTCATGATCGTGACAAGGATCAGGGCTGGGCACGTTGGTGGTCGATTCGCCTCCAGGGCGTCCTTCTCCTTTCGTCGGCACCCATAATTGCTGACCGGAATAAATGAAAGTACTTCCGAGCCTGTTCAATTTGCTCAGCTCGGATGGCGTCGTATCGAATCGCGCCGCCACTGATGTAAGTGTGTCTCTGTCGCCCACCTGTAATTACGAAGGCAAACATGTCATTAAGTATCTCAATAGGAAACGTAATCCTTCCAAGGAATTAGTTTCTTCACGCATCTAACTTTTTTTTTTATGCATTTTTCTCGTGCAAGCAACGAAATAATGTCACTTCTTCGCCGCGTTTACAAAACTAATTCGCTTTTAATGAAATAATAATTAAAATGGATGGCCGGAAAGTACATAATGATTTAAAAGATAGATTTATTAATACACGCCAAACACGAAAATGTCTACGATATTTCTAATAAAATACAATATGTATAAAGTACTTAAAAATTTGTGCATTTATTTAATCATTGATCTCTAAACAAATCTTCTTTTATCACATATTCACGTAAATTCGCGGGAATGTATTTAAATATATACATATCTAAATACTCGAGATGATGCTGTGAGAGAATCACTTAATAAAATCTCTGTTACTGGATGCATCTGAATCTTCTATGCATTTTCCCGCACACACGTGTCCGCAATAGTGCGCATGAGGCCATCAGCCTCATTTACATAAGCTGACAGAAACGCTTTCGATAGAGTATCGGACGACAGAAAATTGAATTCCCAGAAAAAGAGCCTTGGTTACGCGGTTGCGGAGGTCACGCTCGCTCGTATGTCTCTTATGCAAATCCATGTGCAACGACCTGCACACGAGCGATGTAATACTGTTGCGCGAACTAATCGGTGCTATTTGTCGCGATCGCTTTCTCTTTGAACAATAGTGCCGGGAAAAGGATCGGCATAAATCAATTAAAAAGCTCGTCTCTTCCCGCGCGAGCGGACGCTAATCTCACCCGCGGTCGGAAAGTTCGCCATTTTCAACGAACATCGGCAGAAAATAGGGTTTCCGACGCTTAAAACGCGATTTATGTCCCGCCGGGAAATTCGTTAATTATTCCGCGACACTTCAACCCTCTCTCCAATTGCGCGTTGTCTACCGCTTCCCTAGTGCTCTCGTAATTCCATTAGATGCCATGACACGGAAATCTTGCCTCGCTATTATCATTTTTCAGCAAAGTTCCCCGGAGCTTAAGCTACTCACGCTCGAACAATTAAACTATTTATTTCCAAAGCATTTCAAATCTACAATGTTTTAAGAAAACTCGTATACATTGTCACCGTATATGGCAATCGTCTATTTTCTTTATTGCCTTAAATGAGAATAGTTTTTAAATGTGATTTTTGTTCTTTATCTTGCCTTGATATTAAATTATTACATCTTGAAAATATCCCGAAAAATTTTCATTGACTATATTTTCTGAATTTCAAAATTTTATTGCTCGTACTTAAAAAAAAAAATTAATTATTAATTAAACAACAAATCAACTTTTATTAAAACAAATTTTATCTGAGGTTATTTGAAATAATAATTCGTCATTTTTATCATTTTTATCTTGATTATTTATAACTTATAAAGAAGCAATTAATTAAAAACCAATGTTTCAAACAATAAAATAGAATATGCAATATTTTCGTTTCCTAACATTCTATTTTGAATATTTTTGATTTTAAATATGTAAAAGAAAAATCGATATCAGGCAAGTGATAGACAAAAGCCCTTCAAGACCTTTCCTTTAGCTCGCATCCCATTAATAGTAGTGGAATCAAACAAGAAAAAAAGCGGCCATTCCTTTAGCAGAGATTAGACGCGTGGGTGGCAACGGAAAAAAAAAAGAGAGATCGATTAAAACGGGCAAAAAGCGAAAATCGCAATAATGAAACTGCCGAGAAAGGCAAAGAAAAAAGGGAGACGAGATAGAAGAGGGATGCTTTCTAAAACCGCGAAGAGCAGGAAGGCGAGCGAGAGATAGCTATTGTTTCAGCTTCCGCGTCTTTTAGCCGCGGCTTTATAATCTTCATCATCGTTTTCATTGAACGAGAACTGCCAGCCCACAAAAGGTCTCTCGCGCAAGAGAAGCTCATCTTCGTGCGCCCCTATTTTTCTACTCCTCTCATTTTCACGTTCTCTCTCTCTCTCTCTCTCTCTCTCTCTTTCTCTCTTCTTTCATGCTCGTCGATTTCGCCCGTTTACCTATCTTTAGTTAGAAAATTACTGAATAATCTGCCTCTGATGGTGCATTTCTGCATTCTGATCAGAAAGTAATCTTTTTATGCAACAATTAATCTCAACGTTGAAATTAATATTTTGCCACTGAAATTAATATCTTTTGTAACTATAAAACTTTTCATTTACTCTCGTCTACATGATGCAATGTGTACATATTAACATAATTAATTAAACAGAGATAAAATATTTCTATTAATTCTGTTGAATTTTTACCATTCACGTTTCAATATACTTTATTGTGCTAAGTAATACTGTCTTAGCATGGTAATTTTGATTAAAAAGTCAAGTTGTTAAAAACTATCATCTAACTTTCAGGTAAGAAAATTTACTTTGATAAGTTAAGCGAAAGCACACAAAATGCGTATCTACAAACTCTTTAGGCAATTTCTGAATTAATTCTCTCTGTTAATTCTATCATAATTCAAAGTTGTAGTAATATTAATACAAAGGCAAACACATATTTCAGAACTTTGCTTGAAAATTGATAAAATGATAAGCGGAAACTTGGAAAATGTTGTTCAACATGTACGCGAGCGTCATTAAGGTCGCTAGCTCGAGGATGATAAGAGGGATTGTCAGATTACAGACGTTAATCGATCAACTGGATGCAAGGCAGCCGAAATAGGCGACATAAACTGGGTTCTATTAGAGCAGGGATTCCAACCATCGTGATTATCAGGACACACGGATTACGTTACGACGTTAGTGATTTCGCTACCGTCAAACAGGATAACGCCAACAGCTGACAAGACTGGCGGATAATGATGGCCCACTAACAGATTAACATTACGTGACTCACGAGATACATAAAATGTTAATTTTTAAATAATTCTCAATATAATTTGTTCTCAAAAGTCAATATAAATTTGTTTCTTCCAAGTTCTAAGATATTTTCATTTTCCATTATTACATTAATTTGTGTTAATTATCAAAAAACGTTAATATACTGCAACATTATGAGAGATACTGGTAAATTTTATCGATTTAAAATACAACCGACTGTATTTCGAGATAATCATCAGTTGAATCAATAGTGAGAGCAAATTAAACAAGATATATATTTGCAGAACAATTGTTTACTGTTGTAGATATGATAAAATTAATCAAGTTTCTGCAGAACTTATTTCAAAATGATAATAACAATTCTTTAATTTAGTTGCGTTCAAATTAAATAACTTATAATATTTCGTTCATCACTAGAAAACATTACGAGAAAAACAGAATTTCCATTTAAGTTGGAAGAGAATGGAATGTGGAATGCACCATGACAAGCCAGACCGGTCGCACGGAGCTCCGCTTCGCTCTATCCGCTCCGAAGGGAATCAAGAAGTACAGTTTGTGCAGCAACTTCATTTCCTCATCGGATGAATGTCGCGCGGACTTCCGGTTCCCTGGAGCAAGCCTTTCACAAGCGCCGCATTAGAAAAAGATTAGGATTAGGATTAGATGAGAGAGAAAGGTAGGAGAGAGAAAGATGCTTTCTTTCCGAAGTGCTTTTCGATTGAGAAATTTCCCTGGAGACTTATATATCTGAGCAAAATCGACAATCGACATAACAGAATGGAGAACACAATGTATAATACTATTATCGTACAAACAGAAAAAAAATATAATATAAAATAGTAATATACGTATTATACTTCATTTTTTTCATACATTATTCGACTGAATATATTATTATCGTTTTTATCCATTATTTGATTACAGAAAAGCTTCAATAAGTTAAGTAAAGAGATAATCGAAATCCATGTTCTTCAAAATAAAAAACCGAAGGTCTAAACAAAATCGAAAATCTGAATAAAAACCGAAGGTCTAAACAAGATTTGCTACAGAAACGGGAAGATTGGAGAATCAACATTACAAACCTATTCTACACAAGGTGTCCGGTCTGTAAATGTGTGCCGAGTCTCGTGCGGATCGCGATCTTTGCATGTATACGTCGCTCTAGAATTCCAGCGATGCGCAGATGTTGCATCTCGTGTCGTCCCGTGTCTACGAAGTTCCGAGGGAACACATATAGCGAATGTCCACGGTCCTTGCGAAGGGACGACCTTTCGCCACGAACGCGACCGACGAGGAAGAAACTATTCCGCTAACGAGAGTGCGCTGGCTTCAGGTACGGCGAAGTAATTGGAATTCATACCGAAGTACCTGGTGTCGAGAAACACGCGTGCGCGCCTGATAACTGCGGTTGATAACCGTAGCGCGCGAGTGACAGGTGCGATTAACCCGGATTCTTTCGTTAACATTTTGTACAGCTTTTTTCGGAACAGTTTAGACGCAAAACTCTGCATGAATTTTACATTACGTCATTCTTGCATATGTTTAGCATGAAAAAATATTTCTTCGAAACGAAACGATATCTTTATCAATGTAACGTAGGAAAGTTTTCGGACGAATTATGCACGATTGCTTTCATAGTCACATAACGATTCCCAAAAAATACCATATTAGAGATAGAATTTTAACTTACGTAAAGAAGATTATGCTCGTCGAAAGATTTAAGATATTACGCAACACTTGTTATTCTACGTTAAAACTATGTTTTTATTCACGTTTGGATTATCGACTTTCTCATAAATTAAACGGTTTTTTATATTAATTTTTATTTTATATTAGTAAACTTTTGTAGTTGGAATATAAAATACAGAAGAAAGTCGCTCTAAATCGTAAAATATTTTTTTTTTTAAATGATGTGGAAACAAATACGACGTTAAGCTACATGTTCGCATAAAAGAAGAAAACGGATATTTATTCATTCGAGCAAAGGTTACATTTGCTCTCCTTGGCATCTAATCATCGTGGTCTCGACACTCGATTGCCCGTTGAAATGGTGCAAGTGCATGGTTGCGTACCAATGCTTAATATGCACTCAATTATGGCGCTTAACATGAATATATGTACATAAACACACTTACCGTATAGGCAATGGTGTTGATGGGCTGCGAGACGCGACCGTGCTTCTTCTCCTGCGACGTGGAACCATCTTTGCTCTCGTTATCGGAATCTGTGCATAAAAGGCAAATTTAATCACGTTATATCCTTGAACAGCGTGTTGATAAACAAAATGTCTCTGGATGTAATATGCGCATTTATCTTGACTAGTTTGAGTTACGTAGATATCTCCATCATAAATATATATGTCTCTCTCTCTCTTTTACGTCTAAAATTAAATTTATTTATAATAATTACTTTATTTTATAAGAAGACACTAGATAATTTTACAAAAATCTTGAAATTCAAATTAATTTAAGTTATTTCACAATATTAAGTTTAAAAATATATAAAAAAAAAATATATATATATATGATACCTATTTTTTTCATTTATCTTATTTTTCCAGAAAGTTCAGATAATTTTGAGATAAGTATTGTATCAGACATATAATAATACGATAGTCACAAAACATGCTAAACATAATAAATAAAGTTCACTTTGACAAAATGCATAATAATATAATAATAAAATAATAATAATAATAAAATAATAATAAAATAATAATAATATAATAATAAAATAATAATAATAATAATTAAAAAATATATATATATATATATATATATATATGCCATTATAAAATTTTTTTCTTGACAGATAGAATGACAAACTTTTTCGAGTGTTGGCGTGTCAGAGCCAATCATCGATATCGATATACACTCATAATAGAAGAAAAAAAAAACGTGCAAAACACTGAGATAATGAGTTACTCAACGTATTTACAAAGATAAGATGTATCGGTTAAATTTAATTTGTGGCCCGCCTATCTAATTGCATTATTCATTGTCAGCGCCAGTACACCGCAACGACTCAATGATAAACGCCAAACACGTGCCAGTTCATGCAAAAGTCTAAGGGGTGAACTTACTACGCGCCGGACAAACGTGGTTAATCATTGTCAATTTAAATACTCAGTTCAATAACAGAGCATCGCGACCAGAATATACGCGATAAAAAGATAACGAAGCAGCATAACGCTTCTGTCGTTTTTGCTTTTAACATTTATTTTATCATTTCCTCAAAATGAACGGAATTATAGTATTCTCTTGATTTAATATACCCCTTATATGTACTTTGTAAATGTAATACTAACAGCATAAAAAAAAATCAATAATATCAGCAATGATAATCTAATACATTTTTATCTTCATTACACATGTTAAATTATATTATTATTATTAAATATATACGGAGCTTCAGATCGCAAAGTATTTGAGTAAAACTAAAGTAATTATTTTTTTAAAAATAAATATAGAATGTGTGTTTCTCATACTTCGCAAACGTGTAATTAATATAATTACAAGAGTTATTAAAAACGCCAATGTCAAATTACTCACATATCATAATTAAATGACCGCGTTCCCTATTATTCCCTGTGACAGTCGTGGGGAATAATAGGTTTTCTCTATTGTGTAGCACAAGTAAACGTGACAAGAGTAGCACAAGAATAATCAGAAAGATTTATTTTTCTCCGTGGCCTTCGATAAATGATTCAGACACTTTACTCAATTCAATTCCTGCTATTGCGTAATAATCTCTGGGATGACTACGGAATGTTATTTTATCCGGTCTGATGATACGACGCATGGATTTGACACTTTTACAGATTTGCATATTTCATTGCATCTCTCTCTCTCTCTCTTTCTCTCTTTCTTTCTGGGCAGACGGTGCAAATATAATTTCAATTCACATGTGTGAAATTAATTAATATTGATTAAAACAGTTGACAGAAATGGGACATAAGCGTACCAGAATAACTTCTTCAATAAATATGTCTTAAAAAGCTTTCATTCTTCACAAATCCAATATATTTTATCTTAAAGGAAATTTCCAACCAAAAATAATTATTTCATTTAACTATTTGAATCCAACAAGATATGCGTTAATTTCATTCTATCGGATTTTTGGAAAAAAATATATATTTTCTCTTTCATGTCTCAATTATATTTCTATATTAATTGCATGTTAAAATACACTTGTGTTCTAATCAAATAATAAATAATTCATCAAGTATTTCTCTTTAACGGAACAAAGTATTTGCTAATTAAATATAAATAAATCAGTTTATATTTTTTTAAGTTAAAAAGTAAGACAAAATTTATACGAAAGATTATCTTTGAGAAAATTCGAAAAGTTAAAGTTAATGAAACTTTTATTGCACGGACAAATATAGGAAATACAATGATAATCCGTGAAATATCTCATACGCCACATACTCGTTTCAAAAGTATTTTTCGCTAGACTTTTTTCACATTTTCCGAATACCTGTACTTGAAAGGTTCTGCAAACTGCCTAAGTAGAGCTGTGAATCTTCTTGTGCCACGTAATATACGACGTAGTCGCGGAACTCCTTCTCGTAAATATGAATGTTGCTCGGCTCGTATTCCGTATATTCCCACTCTGAGTCTGTCATGACCGGAATGTTAAATTCCATCGTCATCAACATTTCCAAGACATTTTTCGTCTCTTTTTAGGATCCCCAGAACATTGTTTGTCATTCGATCTATTTGTGCGAGTGCGTTTAACACTTCGTTTAGTATCCCTCGATTAAGTATCAGTGGATATATATTCTTTCTTTTCGTAATTGACAAATGTCAGTTGTCGAAACTAAAGTCTAATTGCAGATTAGTAACAAATTGTTGAATTATTCACTTCTCGCCAATTTTATCTACACTCAATGTTATCTCGCTGAATAACAAATACTCTCTAATGTATATATTAATATTAATATACAATTTAAATAGAAAATAAATTTAAATATTTCATACATTAAATATTAACATTATAATTATATATTTTAAATACAAGAAGATATAATATAATATAATATAATGTATAGGAAATATCCGAAATAAAATAATACACTTGAATAACTCGAAAATAATAGCAAATAATTGTTCAAATAAAAGTTAGAGAACAAGCTGGGTGAGATATCATCATGGTCCCATCACTTCATATTTCGGTGTATATCTATCCTACTCAATTTTTTTTTTAATGGAACTACTCTAATTTTTTTATATTAATCGATTTCCCGCAATATTCGATGTAAAAGTTATAAAGATAGGATGGCCGAATTTATGAGATATTTCATATTTTATATAAAATTATGTCAAAATATAAAATATTTTGTAAATTATTAAATTTTTTTACCATCCTATCTTTATAACTTTTTACGTCAAATATTGCGAGGAATCAATTTATATAGAAAATGATGATGGGTCCATTTAAAAAAAAACTATCGGATATACGCACGCTAAAATTTGAAGCTGGAATAATAAGTTTTATTCAAATGTATTATTTTATTCTAGAATATTCGTGTATTTCTTAAAATTAATATATTCGTATAATACAGAAACTTTACTAAAAGTTAATTTTATTTTTAACTATCGTTCGAAAACAACCTTGAATCTTACGCGGATTGACAATTAAAGTTTCGAACAAGGAACACTTTCTCTTATTGGCATGTCGACCTTGTTACGGCGGTACCAACCAAAAAAACTTGCATGTTTTACGGTAAAAAAAAAAAAATTCTGTCAGAACTTTCTCGCTATAAATTAAATATGTACGATAAAGAAAGTATAAATTTTCATTCAGAGATTTTATTAACCTTTTGGTTTGAATTGATTCGGATTTATCAAAATCAAAAAATTTATTACTGTATTTGTATTCTTTCTTACATTTTTATATCTATTTTGAGTGTAGATAAAATATTTTTCTCTTGTCCTCTTTTTTCAATTTTTCTATTTTCATATATTTTATAATTAACAAATTCAGAGTGCAAAAATCATTTCATAAAATTTACAAAGTATTTTTACTACATAAAATTATACGTAAAAAATATAATTTATAAATAATAGACTCATTTTTGTACCAAATCATTAACTTGAATAAAGAATTTAATAATGTTAATAATAAATCTATATAATTTAAAAATCTCTTTTACTCGTTGTAATTCGCAATGATTCATACAAAACTTTGAAGGTCAATTAGAACTGCACATTTATCAATATTACACATTTATAGAATCATAAAATACTTGAAAATAAAATTACACGACTGATAATGTAATAAAAAATGGCACTGCGCAAAGAGAATCGGTAGTTGATTTAACAGGTGACACTTGTCATAAAAATGATAATGAAGGTGAGATAAGAGTTCTGACATCGGTTGCTTACGATGATCTCACTTTCGGACGTGCAAATCGTTATATGTGCGCGGCTGAAAAGATGCAAAAGATCTAACGAGATCACGTGAATGATTAATAAACGCGCGCGTAAAATCCAGTATCGCCGATCGACGTGCAAGAGGAACGATCGCGATGTAACTAATTGTCCGAGTTCGAGCAATGCCGACGATGACCGGTCCACGACAACAGACACTTCACAATTTGCGAGTATGACGATAAACCCACGGTCGCAACTCCGACAATTCCGCGCAGCTGATCGCCATGATGAATCGGATTGACGTCACTTTTGGCGGGACTATTCGATCGCGCTTCTCGGCGCTGATAAATCGCGTAATTAATTGCGAGATTTATTTCAAACGGATAAAATAGGTCAGATCGATCTTATTGCAAAATAACCGAACGGCTTTGTATAAATCTTGCGAATCAATATTTACGGATATTATTATCACAATGAATTGCACAAATGATAAAATATTTCAGACAATAATCTTATTTTGTCAACTAATCAAATTTTTGCACAAACATGCCTACAATAGAGTTATTAATCTTATATAAAAAATATGAAGATTTTAATGTCTTATAAACGAGCGTTATAGATAATTGCTTTTAAGCCAAATAAATTACTGTGCTTTAATGACAATACATGAGAATAAAAAACAAATTAAAATTTAATATCATTTTTAACTTTATACAAATAAATAATCTTAGCAAACAATTTGTATATAATAATAACTTCATAATTTTTTATAAAATAAAGCGTCATGCATGACTACATATTAGTCTATATTAATAATATATAATATATTGTCGTTATATATAAAATTATTATTGATATTAACATTATAATATATAAATAGTTTTGTAGTGGATGCAAAGTGACTTCCTTGAAATATTATATATTTGAGTTATATTCTTACATCTTAAATATAAAATTATATTCTCGAATTAAAACAGAAATGTGTTTGTTCAATTAATTTGTAATAATATCGAACTATTGTCATTTCCGCAATGACACCTGAAAAATGCTAAAAATAATCGGATGCGATACGCGCGATATTTCATCTCGTCATAAAACACATCCTGCTATTTGAGTTTGAAAGTTAGAGGAAAAAGAAACGAAACGGAATATTTAAATGCGTTTAGATGAAGGTTAACACTATATATTCGGCGAATGTGTTTGCTAATCACGACGAATATGTTCGTACGAATAAATTTCCGTCCTTTATTTCTTCGCACTTCCGGTTTCCAAAAAGAAACTTTCATAGTCTCGCTTGTTCGCGGACTTGATATTCATGCATAATCGTTAATAAATGTTTGTACAGCCTATGCGCAACCAGTGTCGTTACAATGTAAACAGTTGCACACATGTGCATACATATCCCCAAAGACAATTCCAATAAAAACGTCAATGTCGACAGCTTGCATGGCGTTCATCGGAACATCGCTAGTCTCGAGTTTTTCTCAATTTTTTTCTCTTGAGAAACAATTTCTGCCTATAATCGTCCTTAAAATTAAATATGTAATCGATATTGGCATTAAAGCATTATCACAAAATGGTTTAAATGGTTTAAGTGTTAATAATATATTTAGTTTGGTATATAATGTAACATAAAATAATTAATAAATAGTGGTTTACCTTGAGTCGCTAAAATCGGATTAATTTAATTTCGTGAAATAAAATATCGAATAATAATAATAATAATAATAATAATAAATTTATGCGATAAAAATGATTTTCCGCGAGATTTATTTCATAATATCGTTGCGAGCACATTGTATTACTTTGAACGTGGAAAACTAGACTGTCGACCGAATTATTTCTCAGACGTGCAATTCCGCAAACGGCTGGCGCAGGTAATGAGATAAATTTCTAGCGATAGTTGGAAACAATTGTCCCTCTTGGCGAACCTTCGGATGCTATTAAAGCCACGTCCGCGCGGGCGCATATGCACGGTGAATGATTTAAATGTTCGCACTGTATCTGGGTTATTCGCATGCTTGAAGCGGATTTAATAAACTGCTTGCGGGGCTATCGAGATAGAATCTAAATTTTCATGGTACTCTCATATACGAGAAATAGAGCGAAGCACGATGAGATCATTCCAAACACACAAATTTCTTTAATTTCTGTCACAAATATAAATGTAATATTCTAAATAAATCAAATTAATATTATACACATCATAATACAAACATATATATATATATATATATATATATATATATATATAATATTAAATATAAATTATAAAAAGATTCCAATCTAATTATCATGATAAACTTACATAATTTACAAAGATAAATTATTGCAAAGTCGCATACTTTTACGATAAATTTCTCTCGTAATAATTATAGTATAATGTTGACTGGTAAATGCAATAAAAAGTACATACTTCGATAGACAATCATCAGAGAGATTAATTTAAAAGATTAATGATATGTATATATTGCCCATCTTGTCAGATTACATTAAACAAATGAACAAATTATTCATTGTTCCTGAATTATTCATCCCGATTAAAAATTAATTACGGCCGACAACCCACACACCCGTGTTTCGCCACACGCTTGTAACTTTATCAATTTCTCAAGGTCGGATCACGGCGTACCGTTCGCCGAAACGCTGCTACATTAATTACCATACCACTTTATCCTTAATCCCAAGCGTCAATTAGTGTTCATTAGTTTCTCCGTTACGCGCCGGCGTTGGTAACCCGTCGATTGGAAGTACACGCGGGATAGGGCGATCGATCACACGTGGCACTTGTGCCACTTTGAGAAAGTAAGTCAATGTAACTCGCCCGAGTAAGGTTGCACGCGGCCCGAAACATAGCCCGGATTCCCGAGACCTTCATCTGGTCTACATTACGTGGCCATCATGGTCAGGCTATTCAATTCGCGATCTGCCTGGAACTTCCGTATCGGATCTGTCGCGGATCATTGGACGAGCAAATCTTCTATATGTGACATTGATGAATATCGCATTTTATTAAAAAATCTCCTTTCGATAGAGCGGCAGCACATTGACTTGAATTTATTATGAAAAGAACATATATTTCATGATATGATATATAGTTTGAAGATAATGAAAAGCTGTCGCAGCTGCTTAATATTAAATCCACCGTGTAATAAAAATTATATGGTAAAGATAAAATCTAGATATTCTTGATTTATGAACTTTTAAGCTTAAATATATTTTTGCAGAATAAATCTATTTAACTTTTATAATTTATTTACAGGAAGATTAATTGATATCTTTGATAAAATAATTTCATCATTACAGTAACGCTTGTATAGTTAAATGGGATAACATATGTAGCCCAATAAGGTATATTTAAAAAAAAACCAATGGAATTTGTTTCAATTAATTAAAGTTAATTAATAAAAAGTAATGTATGCTCACCTTTCGTGAGCTTATCGACAGATTCGAAGCGTCCTTCAACCTTGTTCCGCAAAGAATCCAAATCGAAGGGTGCCGTAAATCCATGATCCACGCTACGACTCTTGCTCCTGTAATAGAGTAAACGTGATTGTTAATTAACTTTGCTCTCGTTTATAATCTCTGCTCCTTGCACAGGAAATTTGATTAAGCAAAGAGAAATTTGCAGAAATAGAAAGAAAAAGAGTAAAACGAGAATAAATCGTGACGCAGGTATTCCATTCCAAACATTTTTTTAAGAATTAATTTCTTGTTATTTCCACAAAATAATACAATATTAAATTTTATAAAACACTTGTTTATATATATATATATATATATATATATATATATATATATAAAATGTGTATATACATATATATATACACTTTAAAGAAATTACAATAATTTAAAAAATCGCAAAAGAATTTGTGCAATAGAAATAAAGTATTATATTATACATGCAATTTATCATGTAATAAATAAAAAGATATTTTTATTCATAATTTATGTGAAATGTGGAATCGAGTCTCTAGTACATTGGAAAATAAAGTTGAGAGAATCCATTCGTTGCGACTTATTCTCGCAGAACATATTGGACACATACGTAGGTAGGTAGGTGGACGTTAATAATTTGGCGCGGCACTATTTGTAAAATATACTCAAGTGTAAAGGCAATTTCGCTGAGCCATAACAAAACGCGATTCACGCAATTTCACGATGCAACGAACCATGCGAATCGTGCGAATTACCTCCATAAGTCGAGTAGTCTGCGGACGCGTGGCCGACAAAGATAAAATCCGCTGAAATTTTTGCGAGCAGACTAGAATAACACGATATAGCGTAATGCCTCGCAAAAGAAAAAAAAAAAAAAACGAACATGAATGAAACAGTCGGTGAATGAACTTATATTATGTCATAGCAATGACTCATTCATCAAATTCGTCGAAATATTTCAATTGTGTGATTTCTTCTAAAATCGTTCGTCGATTGATATTTGTTGAGCATGCATTTAAAAACGCGTTTCAATTATTATTTTCAAAAACACGTACACTTTAATGAAATGTCAAGAGACACATATATGTATCAATATAATGACGGCTAAATAGATGTCTTACTGTAAGACTACCGATGTTAGACATCGACAAAAAAAATTTTTCAAATGTTCTCAAAAATTCTAATAGTTTTATTTATTTATTAATTAATATTTCTTTCAGTTACCTATTATTGAAAAAAAAAACATTAAAATACATTTCTTTCAATTATTTATTATTTTTAAAAAATCATTCAAATACATATCTTAATTCTTAGTATTTTATATGTACAATTTATATTTCTTTTAGATGTAAAAAAATCCGTAACTACTAAACATCAGCGATAATAGTGGGATCACAAATATCTACGATACTTACAATTTGCTCTACTAGTCCAACTCCGAGGAAAATGAAATAAAATGACGATGAATGTGTGTTTTGCATACCTGTAATAAGACATTGAAAGGTTCTCCGTCGATTTCGAAGAGGTGACATCCTGGGACATTCGTCTGGACCTGAGATGCAACAAACAATCCAAAACAAGGATGATGAGAACACATGCAATCTACATGCGCAGCCGAGCTTAAAAAAAATTAAATTTTAATTAAATCAAAAAAAGAAGCCTGCCTATATACTTGAAAAGTAATTTTTTCCCGAAGAAACAATTTTCCACATACAGTAGTTTAAAAATATTTTAACTTCTCGCAAAATTTAATAAACGACTTTGCATGTGTAATATTTTAATTTGTAATATGCAAACATGCAATTATAAGCATAACATGTTTTTTACAATATAAAAAAATTTAATTTGCTTGAAACAAAATTTCTATTTCTTTGTACAAATTTTATGAAATTATCTAATAATTCGAAATTCCCTCTTTTTTGTCTATTCATAATCAAGTAGAAATGCGCCGTAGAAATAATATCGTAACGTTATTTCCTCTAAAATGTTCGCTTTAGTAAACACATTATCGTTTAAATAAAAATGTCAACAGCATACGCAGAAACTGTAAAATTAAATTAAAATTAAAAATAAGCATGAGTTGCGTAAAAAGCATTTGCCGTAAAAAAAGTTCAAAGTTAATGATGAGACATATCTAAATGAAATTATAATCGCGAGGAAGATATCGATCGAATTGCAGTGCAACATTCCATTGGATGCACATGCAGCTTTAGGTTTCATTCCTGAGGGAAACGAGCTCATGAAAATGCAGTCACACTTCGAACGACTGCACTCGATTCGGTCAATTTGAGAGAAGTAGCAACTGCGTGCACTTGCGTGCGCTCACGGGAGGGTGCTATGTCTCTGCCCGCGCTAATTGCATCCGACATTTTAATTTGATTACATTAGCATGGCCTAGCGAGCTTACTCGTTACTGGGGACGCGCTTCGAAACAGCGTCTCCCAATTATTGGGTGCCTAAAAATTCACTCTCTCCTCAAAACAACATATATTTGCACATTTCTCGCAATAAAATGATACAACTTACAAAAATCTTTTGTATTAATTGATGTAAATTTCTTTTGTATTAATTGATGTAAAATGATTAATACTTGATGTAAATTTTTCATTCATGCTAAATTCGGACTGAGTTTTAATTAATTAAAAGGAATTATTTTTTTCTTTTTTAGAATTGTGATTTAAAATAATTATCTTTAAAGATATTAAACAAAAAGAAGTAAATAAGAGATCAATCAAATTTTTCTATCTTTATGTATAATTTTGTCAATATATATAATTACATTGCAAGCAAAAAGTGTGAAGTGAAATGTATTGTCTTTTTCTACAGCAGGCAAAGAATCAAATTATATTACTGACACACAAATTAAGTGATGAAAATTTTGATCCTTTCAAACAGCAAATTTGTGCAAAAAATTAAGGAAGCTTTCAGAATTGCGGTCATCTCAGCACTTAGCGCTAGTGCAATATTTAGCTTCTCAGTAACAACTAAGTAGCAAAACACGAGCGCGCTATAAGAAGATGCGCATGTGATGCACATCAAATTCAGGAAATATTTCATGTTTTGGAAAATACAAATATCGAAATTTTACATGACGTACATCCAAGTACGGAGGCGAACCAAAAATAATAGCGTACATATAATGCTGTACTTTTGGATGTAGATTTCATTTAAATCGCACAAAAGTTGCATGAACTTCTGTGACTTGTGTGACCAAAAAAAGTGCATTTCATCGATGACATTCAGCATGATGTAAATTATATTACTGCACTCGATCGCACGATGTGCAAGTAATTAGTCGTCGAAACAATCGCAAGGCTAGCAAAAATAAAATTATCGTAACGTAAACATTTCGAAAGTGGGAATAAAATGAATTATCGAACAATATTTAATTAGGCGACCTAACGGCGCGACATTCTCGCCAATCCGGATAAATATAGGTGGACAGATATAAATAACTTTGGCACAATTTCGCGATGATTCTTGTTTACACGCTCGCCGCTTTCACACTCGCCGCATTACTTCGCCAAAAAACAAATATTTACGTAATACTTCGCGACGGGTAATGTTCGCGATTTTTCGCAGCAGCAATTGAAAGTCGACGCCAAGATGTATGGCGTGAGAACGTAACTCGTACGCGTGCGATGAGATATCGCGTAATTCACTCGTGAAAATTGGTGTGGGAGTCGAGAAATCGACAATTAATCAACCGCTGTTGCGAATTCTCGACCATCGGAGATATAAATAATAAAACCGCCAAGGCCAGGCCTTCCAATCGACCAGACTTCCAACGAAAATACGACGATTAAGGCGCAATCGCGTCTCAGAAATATTTACTCGCTGACACGTAAATTCGAAATCTCTCAACCCTTTTGAACATGAAAAGCCGGAAATTTGTGATATTTCTTCGGAGTGCTGTTTACTTTGTAAGAATTTATATAAAATCTGAAGATACAATATTTCTCTACAATCTTTTTATTAATGAGATGACATAGTTTGTTAAAACTGTATGTAGCAATATAAATCAAATGATAATAAAAATAAATTAAATTAAATAATGTAAATATCCATATTCCAGAAAATTATGCCAATAAATCTCGATAATACAATCTCGATCGGTGTGTTTCAAAAATACTTATTCATTTATCTTATTTCAATTATCACAACTGAATAATCGCGCCTAAAGGTAGGCAACTGCAAACAAATGCGTACAATGTAAGCGACAGGCGATGTTTTCGCAGGCGTTCTCTGTTAAAATTTTTCCAGTTTCATACAGTTTTATTCATACGTTGTGCCGATGATAAAAGACAAATTGACGCCAATATACGTTATATTTATCATACTGATACTATAAAAAAAAAAGAGCCACAATAAAATATCATTTCTTGATAATTTTTAATCGTGCACATCTTTTTTTGCTAGCCAAATATTTTCTCAGAAATAATTCATAATTCATAATTATTGCGATTTTTTTTCATCTACTCGTGTCATAATTTAATATCGCGTCAATCGGGAGTCCCAAGATGACCTTCTTATGCCGAGACACGTTCATCAAACGATTCTCGTATACGCGCGATAATCCACCATTGCTGAACGCAGTAGTAGACAGTACATTCACCGGCGAGCAATTTCTTGAGCCAAGTATCAGTCGCGTCGCGTACTACGTGACCGAGATCACGCGCAAGCAACTAGTGAAAAAAGAAACGAGGCGCCTCTTTTACACGCGATGGAATTTTAGGCTTCCATCGAAAGGGAGAAAGGTAGTATACGAATGCGAACGCGCGTGTTACATTTCAACATTTCCTGTCATCACCTGCGTCCGCCGTATTCTCCAGCTGACTCACGTTTTAAATATTATCAAATACGCGTAATAATCACGGGAATTTTACCTATAGCCATACCCCGTACAAGGAAATTGCGAAGACGACTCACTGTCGGCGAATATTAATTGAGTGACGTTAAATGATGATAATCGCAATTAGATTTAAGCCAATTGCT
The DNA here is from genome assembly GCF_021464435.1 of Cataglyphis hispanica. Lineage (NCBI taxonomy): Eukaryota > Metazoa > Arthropoda > Insecta > Hymenoptera > Formicidae > Cataglyphis > Cataglyphis hispanica. The sequence goes on along the minus strand of NC_065955.1, from coordinate 4,451,065 downwards.
TCAGCGAAATCGCGGAGGAATTATTTCGTAACATGATGCGTTTACGATGTAACCGCGCTCGTTTCGATGACATGCATGACATCATTTATGCTAAGAAGAGGAAGAAAGCGCAATAATATTGGGAAACAATGCTTACTCAATGCTTACAATATTAGCGTAATGTTTAAAAGTGATAGACAATTTTATCTTTTTTTTTCCCCCGAAAACATATACAAATTATAAATGAATAATCAAAGTAGAATAGTCGCTCGCAGCATAAACGCATCGCTCATGATGAATGAGACAGAAAGAGAAAGAGAATGTCGAGAATTGGATTTACCGAAATTACGCGTTTTAGTTTCTTACCGAAGCGCATAACAATCATGCAACTGGTAAGCTGTGTATTTACTCATTCAACTATGTAATAAATACGCCATTAAATCACAGAGTTTTACGCGCGAATTGACCTTATTTTCCTATTACCATATTTTATAAACCGCCGCGTCGCAAAATTGGCAAGAACGGGGCATCGTGCCAAAAATTGATTTCCTTTCGCTACACATCGCGCATCGTCTCGTGAATCCGAATTGAACGTTCGATCCAAATAAAATTCACCGTTTGACGAGACTTCATTATACACGGTTGTTCCACAAATACGAGCAATCGTAAAAAATCTTATTTCGCAGACGCGCGTTATTATTTTCCGAGAGAAAACTTGAAAGTGTTTCTCGTAAGATTTATAAGCCGATAAACAATATTACATCGTGGACAAGATAATAACGACGCTTTCGACGGGAGAGCGATGATAATGCCACTATTATACAATGTTTTTTTTTTTTTCTAAACAATATGGAGCTTCATAATATTTGTAGCGCGCCAATCAATCGATATCGTTGCCCATGTTTTATATACCTCGTGAAACGACTGGTATTATTGCGCGTCCGCTTATCCGTTCATTATCTTGAATACGTTATCGTATGTGTTTAATTATTATTATCGTATCGAAAAGATAAATCGTTCATGTTTTAACAATAAGATAGAAAATGTCTTCATAAAATGAAAAATTTCATTAATCGCACATCGTGACGCGCTTGTGAAATTCATCACTCGTATATAAATGAAGGAAACTCAATTAAAATAAAGCTGAGGATTTCCCACAGTTCCCACAGTTCTTCGCTAACGAGCCAGCAAAGCAAATAACGTGTTTCCATCGAGCAACAACACGGGAAGATGTTCTTCCTCTTCGTTGTCCGACTCGTTTAACGATCACTCCGGAACCGCAAAGATGAAACTCTGTCGTCCTCAACGACGACGGATCGATATATACGCTACCGGACTCCGTCACCGGAAGACTAACTTGAGGGAAAGAGAGAGAGAGAGAGAGAGAGAGTCCGGAATGTGTAGATGCATGTGTATATGTGTGTATGTGTGTGTGAAGCAATCGAGTTGTTCGGGACAATGTTGTCCGTCGAGACGAAAATTCCGCCGACTGTCGGCGAATGTTTTAACGAGGTGGAGGCTCCGAGAATTCGCAAAGGATAAACTCGATTTGTGCCGCTTCGTATACCGCCAACCGCATTACTTTATGACATAACCGCGCCCGTATAATTTAATCGACGTAATGTACTGTACGGTACTGTCATGGAAATACTATTCAAAACGTCCATCGTTTTAGGAACAAAAGATGTGATTATAGAATGTCATATACATGTATGGCATGAAAACTATTATTTTTTTAAGCAAATAGCCTAATCACGCACGGCTGATAAAAATATGATACGATGTAAAATATCACTAAAAAAAAAAATCTAAATAGCATATATAATTGTATACATTATGCTACAAGTATCCATTAAACAAATTAGTAAAAAAAAAAATTTTTTAAATAAGCTATCTCATAATTAAAGAGCTCGTATAATAAAGAGAAATCAATTAATTATTTCTTAGAAATAAACAAAAGGATATTTTATGAAATAAGTATTCCATGTTTACATCATAATATCAAATTACTTCCCGATCAACCAATCCTAGAATGCAATGTATTCTTATATTATATAGCTATTATTCTTTCGTACATCGAAGACAATTCTTCCGTTTATAATTAACATTCTAATCGCTTTTAAATAATACTGCACGGGATTCCTTGTTTATTATTCGCTGTGACTCAAAGTAACGTGGAAATTCCATTGTAAACGGAACGTCAGGCGTGCAATGTACTCTTCGTGTTATCGTCTTACAAATTAAGCGGAATTGCCGATAATAGTAAACGGAAGAAGAGGAGATAAACGAAAAACGCAACAAGAAATTGTTTTCGTTTTCACGGGGATACTAAAGAACTTCTTTCATTGGAAACTTGATTTACACAATCTATATTCTGCGTACAGTACGTCAGCGTCATTATCAATATTATCAACATTTTACTAATTGTTTTCAATCACATGCGCGTACATTACTCTTTCTCAATAATTGTAAACTTTCAAATAAATATTTCTCGAATACTTCGAAATAAGTCTTGGAAAAGATTGAATACATGTATACATATACAGGGTGTCTGATAATAATCGCTCCACCCGTAATGTAGAATGGGAAATCGAGTAGGAAATATGCGTTTATACTCGCATATTAGTCTTAATCTTTTTTAATTAATTTTTTAATAATTATTACAAAAATCGCAAAATGCTAAAGTTAAAAGTTTTTTTGCTCGGCTTCACTTGCTCCATCTGCACGCTACGAGTGGGGCGATTATTATCAGACATCCTGTATAGAATAAATATTTAATGAAAAATTTTCTCTCTCTCTTTCTGCTTTTGTACATATTTTATTTTTCTCTGGAATAAATCCTTATAAGAGTTGGATGCCATTGAAATGTTCAATATAAATAAACAAAGAGAGAAAATAAATTATTCAAATCACGTATTGTTAGTGAGTTTTCTTGATAAAAATATAAATGTTCACTTCAAAAAACAACGTGAATCGAGGACATCTTAGCTTCCGTCTAATCGACAGCAGTTCAATTAATTCAGGAAGAAACTGGCAAAAAGGAGGTTGAAACAACACTTTTCTGTTTCCATTAGAAGATTGCGCGAAGGTTGAAGAAAAATATCATTAATGAAACTATTCTGCCATTGATCTCTTTGAGCTAATCAAATATTTTTTCTACGCCATATGAGAGACTGATATGAACTTTCATTTCAAGTTAATTATGTTATATATTTTTTCTAGAGAATATATCATGAGAGATTAAATTTAATAATTAATTAAGTTAATTAGCGTTATTATATAAATGAATAAAATTTATATATAATCAGTTAATTAATTAAATTCTTAAAATGAAAGATATAAACGCACTATTGATTAACAACTTTTCGGAACATTACTTATTAATTAATGTTATACAATAAAAAATTCAAAATTTATTAAATTAAAAAAAATTTTTTACATGAAATTACTTTTATTTGAGAATTATCAAAGTTAAAAATTGTAGTATTTCATAATTTTCAGGGAAATTTTTGAAGGTCTATTTTTTTGAAACATTCTTAGCACTCTTTTGCAATATGCTATGTTCAAGCTCGACGATATAATTTGATATAAATACGTATTCAAAGCGCGTATGTCGATATCGCTGTGCAATTTAAACGTCTCTTTATACGTATCGTTAACCGACGCACTTTATCGATCCGTAATACCATCTGCAGCGAGCGATTCTTCGAGGTGATCGACTTATTTGGCATGCGCGATTTCCGGCGCGCAAATGGCTCCATGTGTATCCATTCCGTTAATTAATGCCCACCCGCCGAAATCGCGGCCTTCATCGATGAGGTAGGCCATTAAATTGAAATTAAACAAGGATTAATTTTCCGGTTGCGTTTTACGGCGCACATAACGCGAGCCAAGTCGCGCCGCGATAATCATTATGCGATAATTACAAATCATGAATCGTAAATAATGTGCGGTGTGGTCGTGCGTTATAATATTGTTATAGTATGTTATATAAAAACGATGTTGTATGTTTTCTACGCGTTGAATATTCTATTTTGACGTACAATGTGTTATTTTGTATCTATTTTCATATCTGATTTATTTTCAATCATATAATTTTTATTTTTATTTTTTTCAAATCCTATTATACATACATACATACATACATACATACATACATATATATATATATATATATATATATATATATATATATATAATTTATTTATTTATTTATTTAAAAAAATATAAATATATTTCAATATGATATTTACCACTTATAATATTGATTATACATAAATAATTAATATTAACTAATTTAATTGTATAATCTACATAATATTTATTTATAATAAATTAGCAATATTGGTGGAAAATCTAAAATATAGCATAAACTATATAATTATAGAAAAATATTTAACAATTTAATATTGTTTTAATGCTATGTATTAAATTGCAATTTCTCATTATTCTTGTGATACAAAAATTCAAAGATCAGCATTCAATTATACATTTTACTGTATAAAGAATAAAGTAAAAATTCCTGTATTGTTACCTCCCATGTATCAATTCTATCATTCGCCAAGCGTTAATCTTTTAATCGCTTCTTTGAGTTCACAGTTAATTAGACATTATTAGATAGATAATCATTGCTATCAATCGCTGACTCACTTTCTATCTTACTAATCGACGTTTAACCGTAACTTCCGCGTACAAAATAAATGATTCGCCGCGAGCGAAAAGTGAATGTATTACGAGACATGATGAAGTTACTGCTATTCGCTTTCGTTTTTTATTTACTAGATATCCGGAAGAAAGAGTCAGCTTTTAATATCCGTTTGCATTTTTTAGATCCTAATCCGTAGAAATTCACTCAATTTTTTGTCTGACTATTCAAAAATTTATATCGCGAGATATTTTCGTTAAACAAAAAGCGAATGTCAAATTAAAAATCAAGAATTTGGCAAGTGAAAGAAGAGCTAATTCTGGAACAACTGATATATATATATATATATATATATATATATATATATAAATTTAAAACTTACTTTATTTAAAATTTAATATACATATAATATAATTTAAAATTTAATAATTTAAAATTATATTAAATTCGAAAATATAAATATCGATATTAAATAGAATTTCAATTTACATATTTTTATTATATATTATCACAATATTTATAAAAAAAATAAAAAATCCTATATCGAGCCAAATACTCTTCCCGAGGAAAAAACTATTTCTTCCTCGCGTTTAGAAAATAAGAATGGCAACAAGAATGAAAATCTGATTAAATCTCAAGAATAACTAAATCACGACGCAAAAATGTACTCGCGTCACCTCCGACAGTAACTCATTTCATTCGCGTTGGAGGGACAGCCATCCCATCGACAAACCTGGCTTGACTATTAAGCAACAGTAACAAACAGCAGCTGTTGCGTTGTTTGGCGCCTTATTCTCGACGTGCCGTCTCCTGATCGAGGTATCGGCTGCCAAGTATTCGCGAGATACAAGGAAAGATACAGAATTACAGTCTGGATCGCGGCCAGGTTTAATGAACGCTTTAGAAAACAAAGCTAGAATGAAAATAAAAACAGACTGGACACACAAGTGTGTAATAGAAATAGGATGTAAAAATGCACATCCTACTGCAGTTTTACAGTGGCTATCTCTATTTACAATCTGCGGATAGCGCGAATTATCGCTCGCGCGAGCGCGATAATGATAGTGTTTAGATTAATTACTAAGACCGGTCAGTTAACTCATACAGTCAATGTCGTCTTGCGGTCCCTTCGGCCTCGAACAGTTTCCCGTTGTTCTTAATTGAGTAAATCGTTTATCATCCGCCTTGCATCTCATAATCAACATATTATCGAACATTCTCATCTTGTTTTTTGCTGGCAAGCTCTGATTAACACGTCAATCCGAAAAAATAAATTGCCAACGTGAAAAACATATAAGACAACATAAAACAAATTTGAAGATATAAAAAGTTATATTTCAATCTAAAAACAAATATCTAAAAGTGTTGCAAAAGCTAAATTACTTCAACCTTATTATTAAACAGTGAGACTTATTCGATCCAGACATTTATTCGATTCGACTTTCAATATTTTCGCAAGAAATCGCAAAACGATCGAGTAAGTACCGTTAGTCGTTAGCAGTTATCAGCTATTGTTCAGGTAAAACGTGAAACACAAGAGTCTATTGTATTCTTATGCGCGTTCATAATGCATTTACAATATTTCATACTTTCTTCATAAATTATTCTTGGCGCGAAAGAAGCCAGAAAGAAGATAAAAATTCAACGCGGATTTTACATTCGTGATAACATCATAATTGACGTCATCAGTTTCGCGTTCTCTATACACTAAGTGTCGCCAGTTAATCAATCGCAGAGAAAAATTCCATCGGCGTTCTCATTTATATTTATAGTCGCGCACCGGTAAACGCGAAATTCACGCGCTGTCAAACGAACGTGCACGTTTGCTATCCATGACGTCATCTATCGTCATTATTCAATTATTACAATATATCCGCGGTACACCACCCGGTCTCATTGTTCTACTTAGAACTCGCGAAACCAATTGTTGCGCATAAAACAGTCGCTGCAAATATAGTACTAATCGTACAACAATATATTATAATTTGCAATTTGCTGTAAAAATGTCTTATTAAAGTCTTGCTAAAATCTGCCTTGTTAAAATGTCTTATTTTTGTGTATAGCTCAATCAACAAATATTTATATATAAATATTTAGATCGACTTAATTTAAAATAGATTTTGTAAAAATATTTCTCTCATTATTCGCAAGCAAATAATTAAAAATTAATTAACTTCAAAGTAATCAAAATTATTGCAACTTTGCAATTTTACCACGCAACAATTTTAAAAAAAACGACGATATATATTAAATAAAACATGAGCAGGTAGGGACAAACAAAAAATACAGCGCGACCGAACGCATATCTCCCACTATGGCTGTTTTCCTCTTTTACTGCAGAAGTGCGAACGATTTCGTGGCAGCGATGCGGATCCATTTTCCCCGAGCTGTTATTATGAAATTCACCACTCGGAGACCCATGTGTTTCACCGCATTCGTAACACGCGCGGCTTGACTTTCTAATAGTCTCCGCCATCGGAATCATGCCGGTGCAAACGCAGGGCCGAACTGTGACGCGAGAGGCCAGGCTATCGTCGACGATAATCTCATTCGATTATTGATGTCGATATACCGAGTACACGCCAACGAAGCGCTCTAATCTAAATTAAACCCCGCGTTTTCATCACCGTTTCAGATATCAGCTACATGTACGTATCTGAGATACTTGAGAGGACGATACAGAGTAGCAGAGTAAACATTAATTAATGATAATGATATCGTATTAACGCTTTTAATGAGTCGTATTAAGAATTCTATTAAAGATTTACGATAAGTAGCGGAATTACGATATCTTTCGTGATTAACTAATGTTCAATCTGTGACAACAATACGTTTCAATCCTTTCGATAAAACAGTCACAACTTATTATAAGCATTGATATGCTGTGTCACAAATAAAACACGTGGCTAATATAAAATATATAAATCATATTCAGCGGATCAAAAATTATATAAATTATAATACACCATGGCTGCACATGGCCTGCAAAATATAATATTTACTTGGTGACTTCGCTTCTTTTTATTTACGCTTTCCCTATACACTTCCTACTTTATTAAATCGGTTGTACCGCGTATAATTTATCTCTCTTTCTCTTAGTTTGTCGTTCCAGAAAAGTTGTCACACCGTTATAAAAGCACTCTCGTCGCAACTGCATTTTTAAAGTGATAAAACGCTGAGTCGGGAATCATATTCAGTGTCTCGCGGGGATGCGTCGCGACTTACGCCCGTCCCTGAGAAAGTCGGTCTACGTCCAACGTGTAAAAATGAGATATCGCGTAATCTCTTCTTACCGCTCGTTCTGCCGGTCGCGACACGTGAGAGAGCTTATGTATATTTCGTTACCTCGCGTCTTCGGCATCTTTTCAACCGCGCTCGATGCAAATGCAATCGCATTTCGCGCATTCCCCACAGCCGAAAACTGGTTTCGAGCCGACTCGTAAAAGAACTCATCGAAAATTCAGAGAGATTAATTGTACGTACAGGAAGTGATAATGACTTTGACAAAATTGAAAATAAGATTATAAAATAATTTAAAAACATTAAATCGTAAAAGAAAGACATAAATAATATTTCCAAAAATAAAATATAGATACAAGTTATGCGTGATAGAAACTATATCTAAATTTAAAAAAAAAAAAAACAAGTATAATATATATTATAAATTATTTTATATAATTAATATATGTATATAATTTTAATATAGCTGCAGTTTATATCACAGTGAGATATTCCAACTCTCTATCCTCGATGGTTCATGATGCTACTTCTTCCCCTGGCTTATTTTCTATCATCGACCGAAAGCATCTGTTCGTTTCTAGGATGCAAATGCCGTTACCAAGTTTAAACGCACGCGAGGCTCTTTCTCTCATCTCTAATGATTAAGCGAAGCGGTACTTAAGAGCGATTTTACTTCCGTGCTCGCGCAACACATTGCGGCGCTCTGACCTAAATTATTCCTCGGTAAAAAAATAACTTGTAGTTTGTTACGTGCGCCACTAAACCTGATGACAATTTTGTCAGATATTTCATATCATGGATTCGCCAAAATTGTTAAATTGTTTTAGTGCTGCTGCGATATTTATTTATCCCTGTGAAATGTTCCGATTCTATAAACCGTTCAATTTGAAAATCGCACGAAATGTGAATACTGCGTACACATTTATTTTTCTATATTCAATCTCCAAAAATTCTACATCGCCATAAAAGCCATTGTGAGCTAATATTTTTAAAATTTAATATTTAAAAATATAATAAAACATTAATTTTATTATAAATCATAACTACAAATAAACGCACATAATCGTTAATAAATTTTGATAATTGTTTTATTTGTAGTTATGATTTATAATAAAATTAATGTTTTATTATATTTTTAAATAATAAATTTTTTAAATATATATATCAGGGAAACCGTGATTGAAATATAACTTCCGTATAGAAAGTTTAATCTACTCATGATGTATAACGCTCTTTAAGATTCGCGACGATATGAAATTCGTATCCGGTGAAATAAAAAAGGAGCAAAAATAGCCAGAGAGGCCACCAACTTAAAAGCCGTTATCGGATGCCTTGTACTTGCTCGGATCGCCATAAAAGATGTCGGAACGATCAGAAATGGCGGAATTAGAGCGTAACGGCGTGTCCCGTCTCACTCAATTGCGTCGCACGCACTTTACGCAAGCGACCAGCGCATAAGGACACACCTTGCGTGCTTAAAGACGACGGAGTCTCATGATAATAAATGGGACAACTGTTTAAGGTAGCATTGTCAATCGCATTGTCTATCCGTCGATCAAAGAATACAATTCGTATTTCGTATTATAAAATATTAAAAAATAAAAACGTCCAACATTTTAAAATACAAATGTAAGAAAAATTATTTAATACAATATTTTTTAGACATTTTAGCTCTTTCTTCTCTCTATCGATTCTTTTACAAAAATTTAACTTTGACTTTTTTTAATTTTAAATTTCATCGATTATATATTGACTTAGGTTTTTACTTATACGCACTATGATTAAAACGCGAATTCGTTCTAATAAATTAAAATAAAAAAAAAAAACAAGAAATACAAATATAGAAAAAAGTTTTGCGGTTTTTTTATTATATTGTACATATAATTGCATATTACTAAAAAACATAAGTAGACAACTATCTTCTTTATTTAATCTCAAATAAACTTTAAGTTAACAAACTCTCACTTTTACTAATAAAATTTAATTTAAAGAACACTAGAATAATATGAAGATTACTAAAACACATTATTTTCAACTTCACCATAAAATATTTTATCGAGATTTTATGTTAATCCTACGAAATGCCTCATTTTCTCTCTTATCGAAGTGACTAGTTGCTTCATCGAACACAACACTGACACTTTGTGTAACAATAATCGTTGTCGTTTGCATAACATGTGGCCAAAGCGCGATAAGGTCCTCGAATAAAATACGTCTCTACCGTCTAAAGACGCTAGAGAAAGAAAAGTAATAGTCGCGCACACGATTATGCAAAACCTTTTCTATAAGATGCGAATATGACACCCGGTAATTTCGTGTCGATCTATAAAAAGGCGGTCGGAGGAGTTTGCGAATTATATAAGATCGCGATGTACTTGAATACACGTGCAACATCTGCCTTCAAGGTTCGATTGGAATATTCGCATTGGCTTTTATGTACAAATAATTGCTGCATAAATATGCGATGCATTTATGATACCTTTGATCATGTACATTGTGATAAAAATTTAAATAAAATTTCGCGAAATGAAGTTTGTCTGTGTAAATTACCGTTATTATACGATCAAATGTTCCGCCACAGTTTTAATTAAAATAATAATGAAATCCGAAAACAAAAGAACATTTGCATATGATAAGATAATGACTTCAGAAAGCTGATTGTATTGTTGTCTCAGAAAATATTGAATTATATTATTTCGAAGAAAAAAAAAAGATGATACAAAGTATAATTACATGCATCGAGTTAATGAAATTAATGAAAAAGTATTGAAGCATGATATAATATGATAAAATATTTTGTATTTGAAGCATTTCTTTGCTTGCGAAAGAAGAAGAGAAACGGTTAGAAGCCGCGAAAGGAAAAAAGATAACGAAAGGGAAGGCTATTTTAAGACGACCGGTTTGTGCGAGTCATAAAGAGGCTCGCCTGCATCCTTATTTCGAGTGATACATCTTGACATCCGACAACTCAAAATTTTTTTGGTTGTCCGACTTTCGTTAACACAAGAAATATCGCGAAAAAGAGAAACACGTTAAATTATTGCATCGAGACTAATGTTCCTTTGTTTCAAACACAATGTATAATAAACAGAAATATACTTAATTCTTTAGACAATTCTTTTTTAGCTTTTAATCGATGTATCAACCGAAAAATAGTTTTAGGACATTAAAAAGATACATGAAAATTATATTATTATTATTATAACAAATAAAATTAATTCTATATAAAAATTACAAAAAAATAAATCTGTTAGAGAGAGAGAGAGAGAGAAAGAAAGAATTGAAAATATCGTGATAGAATTTTCAGAGTTTAAACTGATTTTTTAACATAAAATTTTAATAACGGTAGTGTTGACAATACAAATCGTAATGAATCGTATATATGACAAAGATTATCAGTATGCTGATTAAATAATGTTGTTATCAGACGATGTCAATAACGCAGTTGCGGAGTGTTAACAATTCAAAATACGATGACAAAAGATTTAAAAATGATTATTGTTTCCGGTAGTTCCGGTTTCTATTACACAAAGTAAATATCGAATGCTATTCGCGTGGCAAACGATAATTGTTTATGATTTCTGAAAACATTTATCGCATGAAATATCTCGCTTTTATATTTCAGTGTTTCGCTAAAAATTTAAAGGCCCTTCAGAGTAAACATATAAATAAATAATAAGTAAATATGTATAAAACTTTATGGATACATAAATCATTATGTGCAACCATAATATCTTTAAAAAAAATTCTTAGAATTATTTTTTTGATCAATTAACCATTTTGCTGCAACTTAAAAAAATAATCTCAATATATAACAATAGTCAAACCTATTTTTATAAGATAGAAATTAATCGCTAAACTTTTTATGTGAGAAAAATTAATTTATTTCATTAATTCTCTCTTCTGAAAAAAAAAAAGAATAGTTTAGATCATTTTTCAAATGTAAAACTTGCAATTAGCTCAAATCATAAATAAAGATCTATTTTGCTCAGGTTTGCATAATACTCGAGAAATCGCACGTAAGTTATGTAATACAATTAAAATTGAAACTTTCTACGTTCGATTATTCGCCAAGCATATTCATCGAAATAATCGTTCGGTTCCGCCAGCTTGGACAGATATTTTATAGCGAATTGTGAAGGCAAACCGGCGTTACTTTTCACGATGACTTCCGCGAATAAGTCTCTCGTATTAGAGAAATCGCGAGATCGCAATGCAACGAGGAAACTTTCATGAAATTTTCTCGAGACACACTGTGCGCGTGGAAATATTAAAGTGTCGAAAATTCCATTTCCTCGTAATAAAAACGTCACATTATTTTCAGTCGAAATATTGAATGAAAACAGGATGACGCCAGATTTTAATCTCGACCTAATCGAAACCTCTAAAATTTTATTTATTTTTGTTTTGCAATGAATCTCTGTCGTGTTTCTCATTCGAAATATTCGTCGTTTTTGCTAATAATATTTTTCACTCTAACTATAAAACAAAATAAATTCCTTACCCGATATCTGGAAGAGTGTGTTTGACAAAAAAAACAAATTGAATGTTTAAACATTTATATTTGAAATTTTGAATATTAGTTCAGTTGTTTCTCAACTAATAAAAAAAATCTTATAACACTCTTCCTTCCAACAAGTATCATTTTTAATATTTTCGAAATTAAAAAAATTTTTTTTATGCACCGTTTCTGCATTGCGCAAACACTTATGATTTGTCTTTATTCTCGCAAAATACCGTTATGACGAACGTGCCGTTATCTGAAACGGTGATGCTTTCTCATCGTCTGGTAAACGACAAAAAATTTCCTCTAGTCCAGATAATGATTTCAAGTGACATTTCCAAATATTTACCTAAACAACATCTCCTTTTCCTTTAAAATCAGATCGTCTATTTATATCAACACACAATAACATCAAAACATTGCTAAAGAGATATAATTTAAAAAATAAATTATTTATATCTGCGTAAAATACAATGATTTGACGTTATTGACGATATAAGATTATTTATAACGATGATAATCTGAAATTATTCGGTGATAAAAATTGATACAAATTGTAATATCATGGTTTAAAATTACATTGATATGAAATTGTGGAAGATGTAATTTTCATGGAATTATTGAAGAATTATTGAGAATTAATTCAATATAGAGACTGCCCTGTTATCTTAATTATCAGAATTGAAGGCAGAAACACGTACAAATATATCAATGTGAATGTCATTGGGTATTAAATATTGGAGATTATCGCATGTATCGGTTGTTTATAGCATTTCGAAGTATCGTTTACTTGTATTTTATCGCGCAATTTCTTTTTGGCTATTGCGAAAAGTGTTTTCACGCAAATTACGCCACGAATCAATCGTTTATAAATTATTAATTATAAATGAGTAACGTCAACCAATTATTAAAATTAATCGTGACTTTTATCAAATAAATAAGCGATGTAAATATGAAATAAGTTATTCAGAAAATGATATTATGGGTGGATTGCAAATCTTTTTCTCTCTTCTTTTCTGTTATTATCAAATACATATACTAAAAAAGTATAATGTTCATGAGTTAATTCACACTTTTGATTATAAAATTTAAATAACATCTGTCCAGAGAATTCATGTGCTTCATTTTCTTACCTCGATTATTCTTCTAAAACGAAATTACACCGGATTTTTTTCAAAAATACCCTCCAATAACTACGCGATTATTCGTAAAGCAGCGGGTACTCACATTCGCGCAATAACGATACAACGATCGCGAGATAAATAAATACCTGACGACCGAGTCCGGTACAAAGATGTTCCACCAGGACGGTCTCTTCTGACGCACGTAATTCTGCGAGTAAAGCCCTTCCGTGCTACCGGTCTGCGAAGGAATACCGGATACGCCCTTCCTCCTCTTCCGATCCAACTTGGGTGGCTTAACGAGCGGATGCCAGGACTTGCGGCGTCCCTTCTTGGCTTCCTGGATCGCGAGATCGCAATCCTCCTTCTCCGGCGCTTCCTGATTCTCCTCTAATAGATCCTCGGACACGTAAAACACGGAGCTTCTTCTGCCGCTGTCGCTGCTCCTCCTCTTGTCTTTCGGCTTATCCTTCGCATTATTGTCCTTCACGTTATCCTTGGTATTGTTCTTGAGGTTGTTATCCTTCGTATTGTTATCCTTATCGTCAAACACGCTGGCCCGACGAGCCCTCTGAAAGAGGCTGTCCCGTCGAGCCTTCAGATCCTCGAGGACGCTGTGCCGGCGATTCTTCGAATCCCGTAGAATCGCCGCGTTCTCGCGTTGCTTGCCGACTGCGCCGAGGATTCTCGCCAACGACGACTCCTGTTCCATGATCGCTGCCGGAATGGAGTTCGTCGAGGCAAATTTGGTAGTCGTGTGACCATTCTGCGGTTCGTTGCTAATGTACATCTTGGCTGTTTCCATTCTAACGGCCATAAGACGAACAGTTCACAATCGCGTAATGCGCATCGCAGAGAGCGTCGAGCTCTCACGTATATTTCGTATCGGGGTCACGTCGAAGGTCAGCTCGCGTCTAGATTAAGTATTTACTTGGTTTATACATCGATCGGCGATGAGAGACGTTGATTTCCCCGTTGATATCGTTAATGCCAGGTCGAGAGGATCATCGCTCACTTCCGCGAAATTCCGCGAATTACTATATCTTATATACCAGCAGAATCGGAAGGAGACGATGTGTGAAGGAACATATATATATGTGTCTTCACCGATTTTACAAATCAGTTCTATGAAGAATCGCTTCGGTTATCCCGCGATGGCGTTGACCGGAGATAACGCTACTCGCCGATTAGATATCCACGGATCGGGTGTGTCTAATGAGAATTCAAGTATACGCGAGCGAATGAACACACGCTACGAGTGTTTTGCGGTTGTTTCAATATTATACAATTCAATATTGTACACTGACGAGGTTGCCGAAGGTTACGCTGCCGGTGTCCGCAAACTTCAAAACACCGAAGGAACCTCTCGCGACACTGTCGATTTGACGTTGCGTATACTGTGGATGATTCAGACTGCGTAAAATTCACAATTCTGATCGTGGCTTTTCGATCGATTTTTCACGTTGGCACATTGACCTTATTCGAACGGAGATATGTATTCAACGATGATTATCAATGACGGGCGAGCGTCATTTTTTACGAACATAAAAAAAAAGAGAGAAAGAGAGAAAGAAAAAAGACACGGACGACGAAATGGAACGTTAAAGCGCGATCGGCGGCATTAATTCCACCTGGCGCGGTCGGTGAAAGCAGCCAAAGCGGTCGACCGCCTTTTCACTCCCGACGCCGGCGACGCCGACGACGCGGTCACTCTCGTAAAACGCGCGCTACGCGCTATCACGTTTATGTGTGTGTGTACACATGTTTGTGTACGTGCTCCGATCGGCGGATACGCCCGTAGACAGGAGAGCACGTAGAAATCTCTACACGCGATTTTATCGGCTCCACAGAATCAGCTGTTTTTACTTATTCATCTTATATATACCTAATCTAAGACGTACCGCTCCGCTTTTGATCATCTGTCGATCTATTGGCCATCGACAAGTCCCGCCTCTATTTTCATAGATAGTGTCAAGAAATAATTCCGTATAAGCGAATCTTCGCTAATTGATTCTCTGCTTCTCGATTAAGTATATTCCGTTTTTCTTTCTTTAAACAAATGACGAGGCTAGGCGACCAAGAACGAGCTCTTTCTCACGTCCCCTTTTTTTCTATTCCTTTCTCGTCTCGCTCTCGTTATATCAGGCGAACAGACACGCACGCACGCACGTACATCACGCACACGTATACACAAACTCGAATTCGCACGTTGAAAGCCACGAGATAGCGTCGAACGAAAGGCACGTTCGATCGACGGCTGTCACGTGGATCGAGTATCGCAGCAACTAAGCGCGTATGAACGCGACCGCTTGTATTTATACGCGTACTCACAGTCTGTCTTTCTCTTTCTCTCCCCCCCCCTCTCCCCCTCCCTCTCTCTCTCACTCTCTCTCTCTCTTTCGTGCCGCATCCCCCACTCAATGTCGCGATGAAGACACGAACGAGAGGGTACGCACAACATCTGGCTAATCCTGCGGTTCAATCGTCGTTTCTGGACCAAAAGAAACTCAGATTTCGTGTTTACGCGACTTTTTGATCCCGACGTTTACGCGATAACGTTTTAAAAATACCACGTAAAAACATCCCGTAAAATTTTTCTATCTGCTCTGCAAATATCTTTCACACATGTCCGCTGAGCTTTTAATGTGCGTCGGAATATTAATACCCATCATGTGTTCAAACCATAAATTTCTAATTAAACGATAAATGTTTAACTCGAGACTTTATTTCCCTTGCGAGAGAATCGCGAACAATATTAACTTTAGATGGCAAATGGTCATTTTAGTGCTATAGCGTACAAACATACTTCTTTAAATATTTCGAGAAAAATAACGAGATTATTAAGAATGCAATTGTTTCCAGCTGCAACAACTAGTACTTCCTGTATTTAAAATAGGATATAAATACATGTGGAAAAGATTAAGCAAAATCAATGAAAATTCATTAATAATTTTAAATTAAATTTAAAATAAATTATTTTTGCATATATATATATATATATATATATATATATATATATATATATATATATAGCCAGAATTATTAAATAATTTGTTTTAAAATTTTATTTTCCGGATTTTAATTTTTCTGCATATACCAAAGTGTGTGTGTGTGTGTGTATTAATCACACATCATTTATTATTATTTTAAAAGAAAGAAAAAAAAATTTAATTAAAAAATGAAAGAAGAATTATAAAATATATATACACTTGATATAAGCAATCAAATCGATTTTAATTTCTGGTCGCGTGTCTGTAAATATATTTCAAACTTCAATTCCCAGCATTGTTACATCCTGCAATATTGCGGATTTTTTTATAACCTTTCCCAAGCGACCTTAAACTCTCAACGTACATCGAAAGTCTCGAGATCACGTCGTGAATTCACTTTAACAAGGTAATCTATAATCGAGTTAATCAATCCAATAATAATTCATCCAACGATAGGACAAGGCAAGAGATAATAACGGCGATCATCCAGTAACGAGCTATCGATAATTTTATCGAAATCATTGTTGCGCAAATAATATCACTGATTTCTGAGAAAAAATGTAAAGGTTTTGATCATTTACGTTATTTATAACGCATTATTCAATTTTTGTAAGAAGACTTGAAGAGAGATTTAATTTTAGATCGTAAAATTATAAAAGATAAATATCTATAATATATAAATAAATAAATAGATAATATATAAATAGATTCATTATAAATATAATAATTGCAATATCCTTACAGGCATTGTCATCATATCTTAAAAAACAATATAGATTTTTATTATCTCTAGAGTTCTAGAGTGATAAGTCTATTAATCAATACTAACATTTCGTAAAATTCACGATTTATCGATGTTTAGGGGCACGTGAGTTCATCGATAAACAGATAAACAATGTCTCATGTGATATATATATATATATATATATATAGAAAAAAAAACGATTAAAGGAAAAAAGATCGCATAAACGATTTTATTATCATTAATTGCGATTAATCTGTCACGGGATAAAATCACGATAAAAATAAAAAAAAAATAAATAAATAAATTCTGAGAACCTCGATTGTGCATCCAAGTATCGAGACTCAATATTCCAGATATCAAGTTCGAGCACCACCACTTACAATTAGATTGATTACACAATTTGTGATATCGGGCAGCCGTAAAATTCATGGTCGGCCGCGAGATATTTTTTCCGACGAACGCCCATACATCTCGACGCCCCGCGTGATCTTGACCCGTTTCCGGACCAACAAGAAAATGACTACGCCCGTTTGTTTATTCGATACTTTCTTAAATTTATTTTGGACAGCTGCATTTTGCAAACCACCGCATTGTACAATTTCTTTACGTTTTATATGCATTCTTTTTCAAAACATAAGCAATTTTACACATTTCATAACTTTGTTAATATTATCGTTATTTTATTTTATTGACTGATACTTTATCTATTGCAATATTTATCTTATTACATAATTGTATCAGTTTATTATTTTATTTTATAACTTTATTATGAGTAAAAATGCAATTGTAATCTTAATAAATCTGCTAAATAAATATTGCTAATAATGAATGTATTATATTCATAAATGTGATGGCAAATTTAACTAATTTTATAAATAATTATTTACACTAATGACATTATCGCACTGCGACCCTCTTAATTTACTCTTATTTTGTAGAATTAAATTTCAAAAGAGAGTAAGTCAAGAAAAAGAAATTCCGTATAAGTACGGTTTCACAAATTACACATTTCCAACTGTACTAATTACAAAAAACTTGACGTAGCTCCTCTGTCACGTTAAAAATAAACTTTAGGTAAACATCAGAGCTTTTTCCTTTCTGTATTAAATTGTCAATTGTGCAATAAGAAGTATTTTGCAAGGAGCTTCACGCAAAATTACGAGTTTGCCGTGTATTACTTACTCTTCTTTCATTCTATATATCTCGTGTCTATTACTCAAGTTTTAATTGCAACTCGAACCTGTTTCTGAGAAAGAATTCAACAGACGGGAAACTTTATTAATCAACTATATTTCGGCGATTGCAGTTCCGTATATTCAGTGCACCGGAAAAACTTACAGGATGCGAAAGAGACGTCATCTCTCGAACAAAGCGAGCGGTGCTGTTTGCCGCAGAAATTTCCTCTCAACGAGCGAGACGCAAGAGAAGCGTATTCAACCCTTTACGGACGGACAATGAGAAGGTTCTAATTGGCTGAATCGAATTAAGAGTCCAGCCCGGTATTTTCATCGTTGCCAATTTCATAATTGGACACGCGGTTGAATTGACCAATTGTTTACACCGCGCTGGACATCTATCCGATCTCTCTCGTTAAACGGAGTCTTCTCGTTAGGAAAATACGCGATGGAAATTTCGCTTCGACGGCAGAGCGACGAGCGGAAATGTCGTGAAAATGTGTTATGTCTCCTTGTGACGGCCTTGCAGTTAGACAGCTGATCGCGCAGTGACATTCCCACGCTTGACAATCGATCGCCATGCGCGTGCGAAACCGCGATGTTAACTCGCTAAAAGGCGAAAGACGAACAGAGAAAAAGAGAAAGAAAAAAAGAGAGAGAAAATTAAAAATTAAATAAAAAATTAAAAGTAAATATCTTATTTGGACATGAGACAAAAATTCTCATAAATTGTTATAATTTTTTAATTATTTCAATAAAAAAGCATAAAAAAAGCTTACAATAAAATATCTATAAAAAATAAGAAATAAAAATTTATTAATATAACATATTAAGATTCTGTAAAAAAATTAAGTAAAAAATTTTCTTATCATTAAGTGCATTATACTTCTGTGTAAAATATTCAATTTGCCAGTAGTTTTACAATAATTAAAAAATTATCTTAGTTTTTAATCTACGAGTCTGTCCCTCTATCTCTTTCTCTTTTCTAGACATAATCAGGTCTAGTGGAAAATACACAGAATGTTATCTTTGCTAAATGCATTCATTGAAACTACTTGCAGAAAAGTGCTTCACGGTAACGGAACGATTTCGCGCATTACAAAGCTAAGCCTCTGTCAACCGAGCACATCTTATCAGGCATATATGTATACTCACACCGCGTATCGCGGAGGACAAGACAGGTTTACGATACAGCTACTGAAATCATAAACGAGACTATCTATTTCCATTCGAGATATGACGGAAAACACACGACGCTACTTTTTTTTTTATATTTAGATTAAAAGATTTTTATCTCTTTTTCTTTTTCTTATAGATACACAATTTATCGCAAAACGTAATTATAAAAATAACTTTGGTTCATATGATAAAGGTTGACTTGAAAATGTTCTTTTTTGAAAAAGATATTAACAATTTAAATAACATAATTTAATTTAATTACAAAAGTATTATAATTGCTAAGAATTATCTGCATGATATTCTAAATAAAATATTATTAATAAATTAAATCCACATTATAAGATAAATCAAGCAAAATTTTTCCTTACATATCCAAACTTCGCTTATTTAATTGCAACTCAGCATAATCATTATGTCGATCAAGAAACACAAGTCGTAGCAGATGTGTCCTTGGCGAAGATATCTGATCGAATTAAAAAGCAATACATAAATCAGTTGTGTCAAATTTTCTGAAAGCAACAGCGTCACGTGTCAATTTCAACCGATAAGTCGCAAGCATATTTTGGCGGAGAGTCGCGATAAAAGTCGCTTATTTTTCATCGCAATGCGTTACCTCCACGTTCACCGTTTCACGAATTGAAACATGACAATTCGAAATGGCAAATTGTACCTTCCTACGTGACCATCGACATATTCAATAAACGTGCCACGTTTCAATACGAAGGAATAAGTTGACAAGAATGACGAAGACAAAATAATCTTTTTGTTAAAACTTCTTCACAATTTCACGTACGTATATATTTTTAAAAATATATTTAATTATCCAAAACTCAGATTTTATTTTATATTTAAATTCATTAAAAATAAATATCAAACTTTTAACATCTGTCAATTACAAAAAAAAATTATTGATTTTATTATATATTATAATGCGTTTTCCGATGATATAAAATCGTGTCAATGAGCTGAAGAAGCACGTCCTGAAAAGTATAATAACGAGAAACTAAAAAATTATAACTTCCATTATTATGCCTACGTATTAAACGTGATTTTGGGGATATTATTGGATATCTTCATAAATTTCTATGTAGACGGGATAAAAAAGATCGATAAAACTCGTAACGTATCTGCTTGATGCATCTCATCATAAAACGGCGTTTTATGGCTCGGAATTATAAATTCATCTCTAAAATTTGCACGAGTATGCACGGTCGGATAAAAAGATATTTTTTCCGATAGCTTTTCGTAATTCTGCGAAATCTTATATTTCCAATCAAAAGAGGGTAATAGATCAATACAATAATATAGATTTTATAATGCTTATTATGCTATTATAATGCTTATATCAATCAAATAATTGAAAATTGATGAAAGAGACCTACGAAGAGAGTGTTAATGAAAGCCACCAATCAATAAAAAAAATTTTTAAATGCTTTGCTGATTGATTGTTAATTTGTCGTTCATAATTATGCTCCAGTAATTCGGATAATTGAATGTCCAATGTCTGTTTTCTCTCAACAGTTTTTTGTGTGTACACAATCATTTAACAAAAATTTTTTTTAAGTTGTATTTTATCTAAATATTATTATTATCAATTGTGTGTGTGTGTGAATATATTATAATACTATTACTATATTAATTATCAAAGAAAACATGGTTAGAAAAATGAATAATGCTAATATATTATTATATTCTCGTTTTCTCTCCTCTTTCAATAAATATAATCTGATTCTTCCTTGAAACTTACGTTAAATAAATATATATATATAAAAAAAAGTTACATATTGCATGCATTTAAAAATAAAAATTAATTATCTACAAAGTTAAATATATGATGACAAGAATCTATCCAACGTTTTATAGTGTTTAATATGTATATAATCATCTTAATAGATCAAAATATGTTCTTTGATTCACATGATAAAAACTGATGCGTCATTCCCTGTATGATATCACTTCACATAATGAAAAACCATTTGTAAACATCGAATGGCAATTTGAATGTCTCATTAAGATATTGCTATCCCGCAGATGATGCGCTGTTTGCAATAAACGATGGGTGAAATCGTTCGCGTATTTACAGCGAACGGTTGCTTGTTCGCATACGTGCAAAAAACGATTCGTTGTCGTCCACCACTTCCCGGAGACCTCGATTCCTCGTTCGGATTATTGAGAGTCCTTGTGTTAGTCGATAACGAGATAAAGACAAAGAAGCGCACCGTGACCAGCTGCTTGAGAAAGCATGTACCAACCAGCATCGCTTTCTGCTTGACATTCCGCACGTGCAACACCTGTCGAGGAATATTAATGGCGACGCATCGCACAAAAGTATGAAAGATGTATATTAATGTTGCATAATAAAAACGTCAAGCAAAAGCCTTGTAATCGTTAGCAATATCAACATAATGATCATTGATGACTCTATATAATAATAGAAAAATGTTTTAAAAATATCACTAAGTTCTAATTCTAATAACCACTTCTATCGTGAATATCAGAATTATTAACTGTTATTATAATTAGCAATACAGATATTAACAAGTTTAATGTTGATCGATCGTTTGTCTAACAATAAGTGATTGTATCGATTTGCACCTGTATATTTATTGTACATTAATATATTGATAGCTGATCTCAAGATGCAACAACATTAATATCTATCTTATGTTAAATTTTCTTTTTACTTGTGTAATTTTATTTGTGACTAATTTGTGACTAAATATTTTCCAATTTCGCCATAATATGTTTTACATGTGTTCAAATATAATATAAACTCAAAAATTAAAACTCATATAAAACGTAGATCATCAAAAAATTCTATTTTTCAAAAATTATAAGCATTGTTCTTATCACAGATATTACGTTCTTAAAATAACGAATTCTGTTTCAATATGATGTTCAAGTATATAATAATACGTGTAATTCTTAGTAAGCCCTCCTTATTCTTAAAGAACAGATACGCTACAATCTAAATACAGAATCAAGATTTCCTCTAGATATTTACAGCGATTACTTTAGCAATTCTTATCGCACTTGTTATTGATTATTAATCTAATAAAAATGTCCATAAGTTATCGTCTTTTTTTGTATGTTTTGTAATTTCTAAAAGATATATATATATATATATATATACACATATCCTCTTTAATACCAGAAAGTTGTTAGATGCAAATATGAACAGATTTTCTTGCTCGCACAATTTATATCTTCACATATTATTTGGGTAATGAACCGACAATTCATTCAAACAATGCATGTACGATTATTACGATAGATTTCTCTTATTATGTATGATTGTTACGCATCGAAACAAGTTGAGCATATTTTTTTTTTCAACATCAATGCAACGCGTTACATATACAAACATGTACAAATTCTAAAATAATGTTTAAAACCATTAAAAATTGCTCTATTTCTATGAGAATTAAAAACATCAGAAATTTTTACCTTTGTAAAAATATATATCTTTTTTCCTACAAATTGCAGAAAAGACTTTCTGAATTGAATTTATAAAAAAGGAGATAAAAAATTTCTGAATAAAAAATATTTCTAAAAAAGGAACGTTTCAAAATCATGAGTATTTTTCAAAATGTATACGTATTTAACATGTGCTCATATGTTGTTTAACGTGTGATTTTCAAATATTTTACAAAGTAGTTTGCAATTTCTTGTTTTTGCATACCATCACGTCTGAGAAAATATCTATTGTTTAACGTGCATGCGACTGTTTGGGATTTTCAATTTCCATCTCCTCTTTGAACAGCTGATTATAATAAGTATGCTAGTCACAGAATATTTCATAAAATATTCTAACCACAGCCTATACACAGACGAACGCTCGGTGTTCGCATTGCGTGTTTAACCACCCAATCGAATCTTTCGACGTTATTTATTATGCCTCGCATAATTGATGACCCCAGCTGCGTCGATTGTTTTATACGATTTTAATGTCGACGTGATTTATTTCGATCCCAAATATCTCGTCGATTTTGCCTTCCATGGATTTTAATTGCCAACGTGGATGCGACGCGAGCACAAACTAATACTAATTGGCAACGCGCCTGGTCGGAAAATCCTAATTGCAATATTATATATGCATAGTATAATACTTTCAAAACCACCGTGAAATTATCCTTACATACAACTCGAATAGATTATCCAGTAAAGCCGTTCTACATAAAGATAAAAGTAAACTTTACTGAAGAAACTATCAATTTTTCAATATTAATTTTAAAATAAATAACTATTTAAGTAAATCAATTTTTAAAAAGTTATATCAAACATTAAATTAATTTAAAAGATATGTAAGATAATTTATCTCATAGGTTTATATATATATATATATATATATATATATATATATATATATATATATATATAAGTATAAAGATATACAAATTTTATATGTTCAATAAATATATAAATATATAGAGAATATATATATATATATATATATATATATATATATATATGTATATGTATAGTACGCAAAACTAAAATGATTTTAATTAAGAAAAATAATGATTTATCAAAAATTTATTGAAATTTCTTTTTTTACTGATTATTTTTTTTAAATATTTTAATAAATAATTATTGATTTTTTTTAATATTGATTTTTTTCTAACTACAAATATAATTACCGATAAAAATAATGTGACGAATGAATAGTATTAACTCTTACAAAGAAATAAAGCAACATTCGATAATGAGGACGTTATATGCAAAAAAATATTTTTCATAGCACATTATACATATATTGTCCCATCGTATGAGACACAATCTAAACTTGTGTTAGTTTAATTATCGTGTTACAAGCTAATTAAAACATAATTGAAATTGACCGTTATAATTATTCGTACCGTATCGTAAACTTTCGCCAACGCCTTTTCACACATGCATCAAAATCGCCAACAAAAGAGATATTCGCAATTTTAGTCCTCAATTAATAACACGCTAATAAAAACTTTTCACGTAATTAAATATAATTTATAATTATAAGAGCTGGTTTTTCAGGAAGGATTTTCTCGTTTCCATCGCGACGATTCTTTTTCCCGACCGCTACTTTCCCGTCAGCTAATTAAACACAAATATCAAGCTGCGCGCGCTTAATTGTTATTTCATAATTTGCCTTGATTGCATCTTTAATGCCAGAATCGAATAAAAGCCAATTAAATAATGTATTTGTACTCAAACGATATATTGTATAATAATAACCAGCGACGCCGACTTCGTTATTATGTCGATATCGCTGAACTGTAATTATTATGGCGTTCAAATTGCTGCATATATGATGATGTGTACCAGCTATAATTATAAAATTTTGTTAATTGTGATATAAAAATAACTACGAAAACATATTTTTAAATTAATAATCTTTAATTAGTAAATAACTCTCGAAATAATTAGATTAAAAATTAACAGAACTAAAAGTAATTTTAATTAATTTCCTCTTTCAACTTTTTCATGTTGAATCATTCGAGTTTAAAAAACCTAAGCCAACTATTTCGAAATAACTTTCGCATAAGCTTTACCAGATAGATCTTCTTGTTTTGGCAGCCTATAAAAGAAGGATTGATCGAGAGACGAGATATTGAACCTCAGAAACTTCCACAACAAACAATACAAATTGATTTCAATCGTAAGTCGATCAAAAATATCGTTCGACAGAATGGAATTTTATAACTGGCCGATAGCGATGCTCTCTTGCTTTCCTTTCAAGGTTGATAGCACTTGCCTGAATCGATTATCTCTCAGTATGCTTCGTCGAGTGTGAAGAAGATTGGCAGATGAGATTTGCATTAGTATGCAACGAAAATTTTCCTTCTCTTCAACGAGAACGACAACGCACAATCTCGAAATACTCGATTATACAGTGATCAAAGAATTTACTATACATAAAAACACATTAGTTTTATGTAAGACACTTGAGAAATGTTCTCGAGAAGCATATGGAAAATATAAGATATATAAATTCCTGAGAGAGAGAAGAGAGAGCATTAAATGTAAAAAAATATATATATATATATATATATTCAATAGAATATAAAATATTCAATTACGTACATATGTATATATGTTTAAAATAATATTACAATAGGAAAATAATTTTATTCGATCGCGTAAAATAAACGAGTCATTTCAAGCTGCATTCGGTAAAATTTATCACGCATATCGAAAATGAATACGCGTCATTCAGAAATTGATTTCAGTTATTTCTCAGAAGATATATTCGCGTTGTTATTTTAGAAAAATCTGTCTATGATTAAAAACAGAAACAAAATAGTTCATCATAGTGTCCAATTAGCTATTAATTAAGATAATTTTTAGGTAGCCTTCCTAGTTATCACCCTGTCGATAATGTCTGAAGTATTCACGAACCGGCGAAATGACGTAGAAAGGAAAGTTTGGCGCGGATAAAATCACTTTTACATTAGTGAAATATAGACGATGATTCGCAGCCACTTCTCCGATAACGAGATGTCAAAAGGAGCACGTTTGATAATAAATTATGTAGTAATTATGTAAGCATATAAAGATTCCACAAATTTTTGGGTCAAGGCCTTTCTTATCATTCAGTGCAATTTGCGCTACTTTTCCATTGTTTGAAAGAAACCAACGTGTAGTTTAGAGTAACGTGCAGTTTCGAGGCTGCTGTGAGTCGACAAGGAAACGCAACTATGCAAAAAAAAACGAATATTGTGCGTGCCAGTTGCATTATCATCGACTTTCTAATTCCCAGTCGACCGCTCCTTTCTCGACTTATCGAACGCGAGCTTGTACGTTTATGATGTAATTTGCGATCTAATACATCGATCATTCGTTAGAAATAACTTTGTTAAAAATATTCGACGATAGGAATGTATGAATAAAATTTATCTCACTTTAATCTATCAGAGACCGGCTGCAAGATACGATAACTTTTGAATTTCTCTTATGATATATTCGTGAAGTATTTCTTTCATAAATAGAAATATAATCTTTTAGTTAATTTTAAGGTAAAAAGAAAAAAATAATTAGCAAACCAAGCGAAACCTGACACAGACAGGCATCGAGAATTAATCTTAATCTTCAGTGGACTCTTACGACGTCGAAATAAAACTTTCGATTCCCTTCTCACCTATTTGTCCGACTCAAGGCGATTCAATTGCATTAGCTGCTTGCAGTTTCAAAATATCGAGCGCACCTTTCCGAATGTTGATAAACATCGATTGTATTAACATCTGTCCGGCAATCATCAACTTTAACAAGGAGCTCATCCCTGTGATCTCTTGTAGTTTTCATGAAGCGCCAGTGTCTGAAATCATTGACGGAACGACGTCGATTCGTTCTTCGATTCGAACGCGAAAACGTTCCTTCTATTGTATCGAGGAAATGAGCTATCGGCCAAGAAAGATAAATGCCACCCTTTCCTCTTTGCTTCTTTCGTCTTGGTTGTTTCGAAACTTTAAGACAGCCATCAGACTTCTTGGACCATATACTATCGGATTGCGCTTTTAGCGATCTCCTGTAGAATATCGAAGAAAATTTCCGATACTCCCCAAGTCAAAAGATGGAAAGAAAACAACGGTCGATCACGTTTGTGATTCGTAAATTCTATCTGAAATATGATTTTACATTTTAAATAAAACTTGTAAACATTACAGACTTTATAAAATATATAAGATAAATAAAATTTATATATAAAAAGAATAAAAAAGTAAAAAGAATTAAACGTGTCTAAAATTTGTAAAACCTATTTCGAATACGACTACAAACCCTATATAAATATCTAGTTCTTTCTCTTACTCTTTACTTTAAAAATATCAAATATCTATACTAATAATACTGCTTTATTGTCATTTTTTTTTCATATTTGTAAGTGTATTTATTTAATTACTATAAACATGCTTGCACTTGTGTATTAAAATTGATAAAAAGATTATATATTTATATTTATGAAAGAAATAATTTTAATATATCGTAAGAATATATTATAAGAGAAATTCGGAAGTTACCGTGTCTTACAGATGATCTCCGATAGGCTAGAGTGAGACGACATTACTTTGGCCTAGATACTGCTTCTCCGCATTCCTTCCATCAGAACGACGAGACGATAAAAGATTCCAAGCTTGTGATCGTAATACCAAGTGATCTCATCACTTAACGTATCAACTGTTGAATGGAAAAGCATCGAGATCCAATGAGAATGCGGAGAATAGATCAACGCAGCAGTCTGTCAAAACTAGATTTATGAAAACTCAACTAGTCTGCATGATTTTGCGCATACGTTATAACGAAAATAGCCGATTGCTCGCGAATTACACGATCCGCGCAGATTCCTATCGCGCCAAAAATATATCGCCGCGGACGATTTGCAGAAACGATACCTGGCAGACGAAAGCGCAAACAGTTTATCGGTGGAAAGGGTTTGTTCGGTCGCTGCAAATTCGCTCGTGTGTCTTTTTCGGCTTTATTTGCGTGTGCCAGCGATATCGCCCGCTTGGTCGAAGATGTTTAATGTTTACGCATGTTTTGCCAAAGAGGCGATCCTCGCCATCAGCACCTCTCGTAAACATGAAGAAAACTCGGCTGGATATAAAAGCCATCGATCTTTATTTATGTTAGCCTCAACAAAAATGCAGATTCTTGATTTATCCTTCATCAAAAATTGGTTTGTGGTTGAATATCAAAACAACATACGTTTGTACTTTTCGGGATTGAACTTGCTTTACGAAATATGCACATAAAAATGTGTTATAAATTTGCGATATATACAAATGGGAACAAGCTATCTATGTAATATAAATTGTTTATATCCTCTATATAAATTGGAATTTATGTCTACTGTCTAAATATTATCTTTCGTTTCTAAAAGCATTTATTTATACATCGCAATTTCATTGTTGCAATTTTATTGTTTAAAACAAACTTAGTTTCGTTTAGACACAACGAGAATTTGTAATTTAAACATTTAGACACAATGAGAATTTGTAATTTAAGAAATCAAGACCCTTGTAAATTATAAAATGTGTCTTTTTTAACACGTTTAATACAATTTTACTATCTTACAGCATCAGTTTTATAAAAAAAAAAAAAAAAATTTATATGTTCAAATGTGTGCTTTTACCTAATTGATTTTAAATACGTGCACTACGTGCGTTTTGTATCATAATAATTACCTCATAGTTGAAGAGAAATCAGTTTTACTACGTGAAAATGCATAGATTTCAATTGTAATGGGTACTTACATGCAAGAAGTCGTTCTGTTTACAGCTAGATACGAAACAACGGCATAAAGATTACTCACCTGAAAAAATAAGAAAGACAAATTAAATAATTATATATATATATATAACAAAATATTTGATATTTTTTAAAATAAATAAGTAGATATTTGTTATTTTGTCAAATTGTTATCGTATCTAAACATATATAAATTTTTAATTGTAAATAGAAATATTGAAATGATTTTCTGCGTTCTTTCAATCACAAAACTCTCTTAAAGTAGGTTTATTTTTAACCCTTGGCACTTGAAAGGATTTAAAGTCACCATGCGTAATAGCATTGAAAATTTCTTATAAAACTTTATGCACCCAGCGCCTTTCAAAAGCAAAAAGTTAATTAAAAAAGTTAAATAGAACAAAATATGTAATGTATATTTAGCTCTTGACCGCATAGCGTTATTGAAAACTTCTCATAAAAGTTAGAAGTTAGAAGGAGTTACAAGTTTACAAGAGACTTCAAATTTCTTTCCCACCGCTTGAATTCTATTCGTTCTCCGCACGTTTCTTACAATGCAATTCTTCACACTGTTTTTTTTTTTTTTCAAACTCCTACGTGATTTAATTGTTATGCCGTTTATTGATCTTATACTACCAGAAAAGAGAAAAAAATGCGTTGCATTTTGCAACACTTGCGTATTTGCGTGCAGCAGCAAAATTCTCAGAAACGCTCTCGTTGCAATGATAAATCGATAAATCGCAGGGCAATTGTTTATTATTTGTACGATATTCAAGAATATGTTTGTTTCTCAATGCAACGGTTTTCTCAGACACGTATCCGTCTCGAGTGTGCAAAACATGAGCGCGGAACGTGTACTATTGTCTCCTGGCGAGATACCGGACGCGTGTCTCGAAAGCGGTACTATCTGGCGCGCGTGTTCGCTTTATTTCTGTCGGTGCTTTCGCACCAGAGATATGCTGGAAAGTTATTCGTGTCCACCATTCAATCTCCCACGCTCGATACGGACGAGCCGGCAAGCCGAACGAGGAGGAAGCACAAAATGGTCTTGGTTTTTTTTTTCCTTTTTTTTTCTTCTTTTTAGAAAGAGTAAAGAGATGTTTGATCGTCCTTTTCCTCATCGCAAGGCTCGACTGCGCGATAAACGCTTCCGATCGCGCGAATAAAAGCGCAATAGTCGCCATCGTTATCCCGTTCACTTTGTATTCATAGCGTATTGCTCGCCGTTTTTCGGTCGCTTCCGTTCGGCGCATGGAAACGTGACGAATTCCAGGAGACATGGTCGAAAGCACGACTTCGATTCATTGGCATGGTGATAGAATTGAAATTTATGCTTGAGATAATGCTATTGTTAATTGTAAGATGATAATGTGATGGAATCGTGGATGGAAAAAAAAATATTTGAATATCCAGACTACAAATGAATTTTTCGAGATCTCATATTTCAATATATTCTGCGATAAATATTAAAAAGTTTTGAAAACATATATTACATTATTAAGAGATAAAATTTTTTTATATAAAAAAATTTAATCATCTCGACAAATGCTCGCTTCATCTTTAGACTTTTATAATATATTCTCCACCCAATCCAATAAAATATCATCGATAAATGTCTAATTTATAATAAAAACGAGCTTTTTTCTATATCTGCTAATTAAACTCATCGCTTAACGACAAATGAGCACTATTACACAGGCGCTAATTAAATATTCCTCTAATGATAGTACTCCCGATTTTGAATTCTCCTTTCTGTAAATATGCAAAATACTTATCTTTCTAGCATTTTAATGTCCTTCACAAAGAATGAAAACGAAACGGTGAGAGAAAGAGAAAGATTGCAAATTCTCACAATACAGGAGAGATAATGTTATTCCGGTTTTCTTATGCGACAAAAGTCGCACTGATATACGATACAACACCGCGTAGTATGCACGATGAATTGCACAAAGATCTGCTGGTAGACTTGTTTGTCACGAGAGTGTCCTTGAACGCGAGTCTCACCCACGTCGGATCAAAGGGCTCTTCGAAATTGGAATACTTCATCAAGCCGACTATAAAAAAAGGCACGGATTTTCGCCATCATCTCGGTAAAATAATATAGGACAATTATCGATTATATCGGCGACAGACGAACAAGAATTCGTGGCGAAGTCAGCGGCGGAGAGCCAATCGACGACCATGAAGAAACGAAGAAACTCATCGGGGTTTCGAAGCAACGACCGACCGACCGGCGAGACGGAGCTTTCTTGCATGCATGATTAGACGAGGCCTGTAAAACCTGTTTGAAACCCCATGAACGCGAATCAAAGGAGGGAAAAGAGAGAAAGAGAGACTCGTTCATTCAGGTGTGTCTGGTTATAAATAGAATTGCCGGAAGACGGCCGCAGCAGCCGATCTTCCTCTCCTTAAAGCAAAGCGCTTTTCAAGCAACATGCTTTTACAGTTCGTACACCATGCTTAATCAAAGATTGTAATTCGTTGATAGCAATAGAACTTTGATATTTTGAGGTTTTAGACGAGTAAAAATATGTTTAGTTTATATTTACTTAATATTATTCTTTATGTTTACTTTTGATAATGGAAACGTTTTATACAAATTGCATTTTCCGTGTTTATGATATGAAAATCTTTAAAATACTGATTTCAATTAAGGAAACTGAACAAATCTTAATTAACCGCTGACAATGACACAAAAGAGAAATTTATTTACTTCTTTTTTATCTTTATCAGTATTATATATACTATATATAATATATATATTATGGGTTATCAAAAAATAT
This sequence comes from Cataglyphis hispanica, assembly GCF_021464435.1. Lineage (NCBI taxonomy): Eukaryota > Metazoa > Arthropoda > Insecta > Hymenoptera > Formicidae > Cataglyphis > Cataglyphis hispanica. The sequence continues at coordinate 4,419,485 of NC_065955.1, read as the reverse complement.
TTATAATTTGTTGTAAAAAAGCAACTTCTTGTCGCGTATCATATACTCTAGATTAAATAATTAGTATATAATAATAAATAATAAATAATCCTAAATAAAATTTCCCTAATAATAATAATCTTAAATTTTCTCCAGATAAGAATTCTAAATCATCTTCCTTTTAGACGACGCGATAATTCCACGAACGGATAATTGCTATGTTATATATGTTTAATTGCATTATTTAATTGCATGCGATATCATGAGATAAAATGCATTGCATTATTAAGTTCTTACGGATACGGAAAATCATTGCGCATGAAGAAAATCGCTGCACGCGATTATCGTATTAGCGAAAATCACCGTACGACAAATCGTCTAAAACGTTCGCGTACAAACATAATCTGCGATCTCAGAAAAAAATATATGATAAAGCAATAATAAATAATTATCATTGGCTCGCTTGGATCGGAATTAGAATTCGACGAAAGATCGAAATGCTCACTCAATCAAACTTGCATGCTCGTGCGATCAAATCGCTTGTAAACATTTAGAGGAGTCACGCGGTATGTATTCTCGCATTAAGATCACGTGAAATCAGCGATCATTAATCGTGACCGCGGTTTATTGTGCTTGGCCGATGAATCGAGAACTGTCGATAAGAAATCAATCAAGCGAGAATCAGAGAGAAAATGTTGGCGTAGAAGAAAGTCCCATTTTTCCGAGAAAAATTCCATTTCAAAATAAAACCATATTTTCCTTTCAAGAAATACACGAACGCTTTTCCTTGCAATATCGAAAAAAAAAAGAAGAGAGGAAAGTATATATAATTTCATCTCGCGCGCTCTGGAACAATTTCTTTTAAGCGCGGCGATAAACACAAAATAATACTGCGATAATGTGAATTTGATGATACAAAAATAGAAATCATAATAATTTAAATCGGATAAACAATACTAAGAAAAAATTATTGAAAAAATTAATGGATTACGTAGAATAAATATAATATAGCAATAATATAAAATATATAGGGAGACAAAATATGTACGTTTAAAAAAAAAAAACAATATTCGAGATTATAAAAGATTTGTTACGATGTATAAAAAAATTTAAACAAAAAGAGAAACGAGGAAGATACATAAAAAGCGAGAAACCGGAGGCGTAGAATACGAAATACGTCGAACCGGTCGAACCGCTCAAGAACAACTGCATTCCAGAGAATTTCCACAAGATTATCGGTCGACGTAGCATCCCCTTTAGTATATCCTGTTGCAAGATCGCGGGTAACCACGAGCGAGCCTCGCCCGAACTCGTCCCGAACGATAACGAGGACTCTCCTTCGCGGGAAAACTATTTTCGGCGAGCCCGGTAACGGCACGCTTTTGCGACGAGAAATTGGAGCATGTCATGTTCCAAGGATATGTCCCCGCACTCGCTTCAATAGAAGCGAGATGGAACATCGCAACACAACACACGTCTGCGTGCAGCTGCGTTATTGTTAGGTGCTTGCATTATGACAGGTGACGTTTTTATTCGCCGACGTTGATCATCTATATATATTTGACATACCGTGAATGAAGGAAATGAGATTGTGTATCGGTATAACATGATCGAATTAATTCGCGAATCTATTGATTGACAGTCGTTTAAATTTTTCACGTGTCAACCGTTCCCTCTCCCTCCAGCCACTCCTGTTGCATTTCCATGTTGAGATAGAAAGTTCCGAAATCAAATATCCGATCCGTGAGTTAAATCGAGCAGATGAAAATTGTCACACTATTTGTTCCACAATTTCCCGAAGCTAAATCTTTCGGCAGATAGATCGCGTCGACAATTTTGACGGACAGAACACAATGTTAGAACGCAATGTACGGTTTATGAATTTTAATTTTTGCCCACACGCTAAATATTCACTGGCCTCTCTCGGCGGGGTTAGTACCGCGGCTCTCGCTTATATTTTATTTATAGCGCGATTTGGTCCGCGCCTTCCCGTTTGCATTCCTATTTTTTGAATAAATAAAGCAACAATCCTTCACTTTGCTGCTAACGCAGGAAATATCACATAGATAAATCATAGTTGCAAAGCGCGTAGTCCCGTGCGCAAAATTTCGTTGAGAGATGGCCTATTTGGATAGGAATTAAATTTCTAAATTGTAAAATATTACGAGATATTTACATTTTGCGAATATTTAAAGAAAGATATTTTTAGATCGTTTCTAGCAATTCTATTATTAAAAAAAAAAAAATTTAGAAGCGGATTTAAAATACTTTGTATAATTGTTCACGTTACACATATAATTATTCTCAAGAAAAAGAAACATACGTAGTACAAAGAAACTAAAATTATCCATTGTTACATCAACCGTACAATGTCGTTCCATCTGTTATAATATATAAGGTATTTACAAAATACTTGGAGAAACTCTTAAGGCGTGTCGTCAAAATAAAGGAAAAAGTTTATATAAATTCATAGTCGTTAACGTTATTATGTGATATAAGAGTTATCAAAACAAAACCATTATTTTATATTTTTAAAGCATTTAAATCATTTAGTATATTCATAACTTATTAATAACGAAAAGATGCTTCGCCAGCACATCATTAATGCTCGTAAGACTATACGAAATCGTCCGTGAACCTTTGAAATGATTTGACAATTCGCCATGTCAATACCTGTCTTCAATCAAATAATGACCATTTTGCATTTGTTACAATTTAAATATTTACTTATAATTATTTAATATATAACGTTAACATATAACGTTAATGTAACATTAACATAAACCTTGATTTACTATAATGTCACAACCACTCATATTTGACTGTGAGTTTAAATAAATTTTTTCTTTATTTTTACGTGAGGAATACGCTCTCGAAATTTGTTCAAGTTTTTCATGAACACTCTGTGTGTATATATATATATATATATATATATATATATATATATATATATTCGCAATGATCTTTCTATGCATTGCATACATTTTCATCATCCTACAAGTTCACGGACATGAATAGATCACGCGCGAGGGCGCGTTTAATTTGTTTACGAGCTCGCGACGCTTGCGAATTGGCGTTCGACAATATCAGCAAATTATGCAGCTGCATGTCCTGTATATGTATATGTGCGTGCCCATACATGTGTATTATTATATGCAACGTGCGTCGCAGCTCGCGTCGCATGCCATTTGCGCTCGTGTCGGAGGAGAACATGTGTGTGCGGCGTTAATTGCGTCGGATCGTTAATTCACGAAGACAGATACGAGGGAGAATAAACTTGTATCGCGCGAAAAAAAAAATTGTTTCAATTAAATTCATTTTAATCCTTCTTATTCAGCGCTTAATTTTTTCTTACATTTCATCTTTATTTCTGCAATCTTTTCTTTCATTATTCTTAATCCTGCATAGTTTTAAACAAAAGCATCATAAAATTTATATTGATAAAACGTTATTTTGTAAGCAAAAGAGAAATTTTTCTTTTTATATATGAAAACAAAAGAGGGATTTTATTTATAAAATTCCTATTCTATAAAATTATTATTCCATTAAATTAAATTAATTGCACGCCAAATGGGAAATATAATATTATAGGAATTTCAATAATATAAAACACGATAATATAAACTATACACAGCCTACTTCACAATCTTATTATTTTTAATGACGCGATGCGCCTCAGTATTTAAAATATTTTTTTCACGTCGATAAATTTGTACCTCAAAGAGAATTCGCGCTCGCTATAAAATCAATCGCACGTCACGTATGATGGCAATTCGGCCGCGCTTCAACGAGGCTAATTATCCTCGTTAAACGATTAAGCTGTCGTAAAAGAGAGCTTGCATTGTCCGACTAGTAGATAGGATCTAAACGTTTCCGTCGCACCAGTGTGTGTCGGTCTTAACTCACTTATATAAGAGTTTATTGCAAATTGCAAGACACGCGTCCAACTGAACGCCGCAATTTGCCCTCGCTCATCTCGATGCGAGAAATCTGCGCAATTCGTGGTTTCTGTCGATATAAAAAACAATGTTATGAATAAAAACGCGCAATAAAATAATTTTCATATTGCCTATTTCGTCCTATTCAATATAAATATCTTTAAAATATTAACTCTGATTAGATTTTAATGTCACATATTCATAAAGACATAGCTGAAAGAGATAAATAGCATCTCGAGAAACAGCGCATTCTCATCGTATAACGATATCGACTTTTGTCTAGTTCAATGTTAGGTCGAGTACTCGACCTCAATGAGGCTCGTGACTTAAATGCTTGAAGATCTCGTCTCACTTCCGGCCAATCAATGATGAAATAATGTCACCGTGGAATTCACGAAGACCTTGAAAGCGATCCGTGTCTGTGCTATAAAAAGAGAAAAGCGAATCGATTCAAATGCGATGGAGAATCTCTTTCTATCTGAATACGGCGCGACGATCGAGAAAGCCGTAATAGAATCGAATTTGTACATCTACATATTTATCAGGCGCAGTTGTATCAATTGATAACAAGCAGATGCGACCTTGCCATCAAAGCGAAACCGACAGATTGAATGAAATTTCCTCGCGTGATTAAAGTTATGCAGGAATTCTCATCGAGTAAATTATTGTATATGTGTGTCACATTTATTAACTGAGACTAAAAATAAAATCTTTTTACGGAGGCGTATTTATATCTATAATAAAAATTTTACTTAATTTTTTTTATAATAGAATATTTGCATTCTACCACTTTTATTTTATATTCATGCAACTGTAAAAAAAAATACAACATTGTAGAATATATTTATTATTGTATTGTGTTATTTAAAATTATAATTTTTTTCATTTTATAACTCCTATTAATTATACATTTTACGTTGTTAATGTAACTTTTAATTGCAGTAAATATATCCGCGCGAGAGAATATTGTTATTACATCGGGGCGGCCAAATTATGTAGCTTTGTTAATAAACCTACACAAACGCTTTACCAAGAAACAATTTTATATGCAAATTTATGTGCACAGCATAATATGCCACTGATCCATATTTTCGACCATCAATTGTAGACTCTACAGATTACGATCCTGGTAGACACACGTGCGCAATCCTCTTCCAGCTTCCACAATTGTCACGCTATTCCAATATAGAAAATTTAGAGCATAACCGAAAACAACAGAACCGTTGCAGACGACACGTGACCAGCATCCATATTCGCGTTACATATACATGTAAGACTTGGATAAAATATTTGATACATAATGTATCAAAATAGAATCCAGTTTACTTTAATAAAAATAAGAAAAAAAAAAGCAATTAATTCTGCAACGCATATTTATTTTTTATTGGATAATTATTATTTAACGAATTAGTCGCACCAACTTTTTTAACTAAGCAGGATCTAAGTAAAGTAGAGTAATATCACAGAATGGAGAACGATTCGCTATGAAAAACAATGTAATAACTCTACTTTCAGTATTATTATTATTACTATTATTATTATTATTATTATTATATTTATTATCTTTATTTATATTTCAGTTAATTTGTTTCTGTGCTTAATTATAAGAAGAAGAAAAGTACGCAAAGTTATCGGATCATATATTTGTTCACAAAATGAAGAATGCGCATAATACGTCAATGGGCCGTTAAAATGGCGTATCTCGTAAAAGTAGTAGAAGAGTCACATTCTCGCGCGTGTCTCTTCTTTTTTACACGCGACCATAAAACAGCCGACGACTATCTGGGATTATCCTTCGGGATACGACCGTATTTCTGTTCAGCGCAAATGGCGTTCTACAATCCCTAGCGAGATTCAGGAACGTTAATCAGAGCACGTATTTGATTGGGGCGGGGAAGAAAACTGATAGAAAGACATTCGCTAAATGCGATCGCGTTTTGACTAAGAATTGAAATGATATAACAAGTTTAATTTTCGACAGTGCAAATAAAAGAGATTGTCTCTATGCCATTTGTGATAAATATATTGATGGGCAAAACAACATGCCAATTAACATAATTAGTGTATAATGAAATTAAACGTTGTTTTTCTTAAAATCATAATGTCTTAAATAAATCTTTCTAAAGAATTGCAATTTATAATGCAATGATATAATATCGTAACATTATATTGCTTTATTGTACGATTATTACATAATATATGTATATGTATATCTTTATATACACAAATTATATTATTTTATAATAGAACAATAATTTGTCACACACATTGTCTCTCGTGTCGTTCCTTGAATTATAAATAATCATTACATTTCACACGCGCTTTAATTACGCTTTCATTCGTGTGAGCCCTCTTTCTCGCGCAAGCCAGATTCCACCCACCATTCTCCCATCCCTCCTCGAGAATGACTGGGCACCTGATAAAATACGAGGACATTCGGCGGGCGTTGCTCTCTCTCAATAATCTTTTTGCGCCGAGACAGGCGCCGTAAGAGATGAAGTATCGCGACGAACGTCGCTCCTGTGTGACAAGAGGAAGGTCGATGCCGCTTGGAAGGTCGAGATGTTTCGAAAGTTAATAATAACAAAGCACACCAAGAGCAGAGCAAGTACGTCCACTCTTTGAATCCTTGAATCTTCCACTGATCAACCAAATCGACCTTCCTCTGGATCTTTAAGACTGGTCTCCTGTTCTATTGCGAAATTTTTAATTGTCACGAATAATAATGGTTTATGTATAATTAAATAATAAATAATAAATTGTTAACCTGTTGTCTCTCTTTCTCTTGATGATAAATAAATAATCCAACTTCATTATCTATAACTTCTGTAGAAGCAAAATAAATATCTTAAAATAACAATAATTATTCAACGCTCATAAAGATATGTAAATATTTATTATCAGCTTTATAATATTTACAATTAATTAACCATGTTATATTAATTATTAAAATATATTAATAATTTTAAAGAAACTTTTTAAAGCGCGATCTACTGATTGATTTAATGACTTGAAAAGTTTTATAATGATGAGATATTAATTAATTATATGTAATAAGATATATTAATCGTAATTATAATTTGTTAGAGATATTAATTAGTTTTTATTTATAATCAATAATCAATTATAATTATTAATAATTATAATTCAATATATATATATATATATATATATATATATATATATAACGATTAATATATTTCATAATATACAATGATTAATACCTCGAGAAACTACTACTTAGAGAAACAAAATTTTGTTCGAGTCACCACACCAAGCAATAGGAGATTGCACTCCGAAAAATTTTTACTCCGAAAAATAATTTCGGAATAGCTCTCACTTTATCTTTTTTCTTGCGGTTTTCGTCGCACGATCCAAGGGAGTTCGCGCAACGCTAGAGTTGTTTCGCGAGTCGGCGCAATATGAAGCTATGCAACGCGGGATGCGATGCAATACGCTTACGTACGTGCGTGACTTTTGCGATTGCAAACTATGCGAACTAACGCTGACAGACGCGCGTGTTCTCCGCGAGATCTAAACTAGTTTAATATGTCCAATTAATCTAATCATGCCCGCTCATTATTTGTCCCGTATGAGCGCCGCTTTATGTAATAGGAATCATCAACAATGCTATCCATGACGTATAAACGCTTGATAAATGATTACGATCGAGACTATATCGCGAGATAAAAAAATCTTGACAATTTAATGATTATGTGTATAATAATCATATTTTAATTTCAGTGAATTTTCTGTCTTTCAATATAATCTTGTTATTATCATCGCTTTTAGAAATGATATATTTTGTTCCCGATTAAATACTTTTCAAGAGAAAAGAAATATTTGAAATCATTTTATAAATCATTAAGATAATCTTCAAGATAATCACTCCCTTGAGTTAGAGATATCAATTATCTAATCTTGTGTAATTTGACAAATATCTGAAATAAGAAAATAAAACTTGAGAAAAATATGTAGAATAAATGTAAAGGGAAACTGAATAAAAAATTTGCGTACTTTTTACGCGATTTGTACTTCTGAACATTTCGACATTCTCGATTCTCTTTCAAGTTTCCGCTGATTTATTGAATTGCGATATATATGCTCTTTGAGTCTGTATATATCACAATAAGGTAGGTCGCTATTGGAATTAAGGGGACTTAAGCAAAGCCAGGCGTAAATTCGTAAATGGACGTAAATACAACCGCGTGCACAGTGATGCTTCACAAACGCGACTGCCTCGTGCAATCTGCATACCTAAGTACACGCGGCGAGTGCTTGTAAACCTACTTGACCCATTTACCCGATGACCTCGTCCCAGACGAGGAAATCCCTGAAGAGAGTATATCTTAATGGCGCGGACTTGTAATGGAGCGATCTTGTTCCTCTCCGAGTCAACATCTCCAGCCGATTATCCCTTTTTCTCTCACATTTTGAGAAACAATGCTACAAGAGACATTCACGGCGAACGAGAGAGTGCGCTTCAAAATTATGTATTATACATGTATTCTTATGTATTTCGCGAGCGACATCACTTGGATTATAAAACAAAAAAGTTTACACAGAAAAGATTACACAAAAAGTTTACAATAAAAAAGTCTATAGCTTCATGGTAATAATAACGCGAAAGTTTCCCTCTATCATAGATCTAAGAAAATAATATTTTTAAAACAGAAAAAAATATTTGAAATAAAATATAATAAGTATAAGAAAGTTAAAAAGTTTAAGAAAAATGTAAAGACAAAAAAATCGAGTTTAAATATTCATATAAAGCATATTTTTTTCAAATCAAAATGTGTCATTAGACATTTTATTGTATTGTATGTATGTACGTATATAAGTTTCGACATTAAGTCGACCTCAAAGTTTCTCCGGAATTTATAAAATTAAGTGCAAGTTCACGTAGACTTTAAAGTCATTTGCGAGACATTCTCGATATTTCTTACATTTTGACACTCTTCAAAATTGTTGAAATAAATTCTTGGTGAATCAGTTAAAAATAAGTAAATAGGGTACAGCGACGTCAAACTTTCTCACTGTTCCTCAGTAAATCGGTCAATCAAATCGATTTCACATGTCCGTTCTAGCTTAGGGATACGTTCGGAAGGAAGTACAAAACGAACGCGCGCCCGATAATTTAATCAAGAAACTTCTACCAACAGCGAACTATGCATTTCTAAGCATCACGTTCCAGAGAAGCCTGGAAGAAATTTTCATGGAGATCTTGGATACGTATTTGTATTATATATAATTCCGAGATGAATATGTTTGGAAAAAAGTATCTTAGATTCGATACAAATAAGATTATGATGAAGATTTTTTTTATCAGAAATCTGCGATTCAAGTTATGTTTACAAACTCAGTGTTTCTATAAAAAAATATTTCTTATCTTTTAATTTAATTTTTTTTTTTTGCTGGAATAAAAATAATTGATCGTCTCACAGAATTTAAAAAAAAAATATAGATAACGCATCATAAAATTATTTACTTTTAAATATGATAATGATATGATAAATAATGTTAATAAAGTGCGAGGTGTGCCATCTATCTATATGTCAATGCATTATTCATATCATTGTTGAAAAATTAACATATCGTGATCTACTTTTATTAAGTCGATTACGATTTGTTAAAGAAAATAATCAATCATTTAAAAAAAAAAAGGAAAACGAATATTGCAATAAACATCGTTCCACTTCATTTGTTTCTTAATATCGTCATTTTGTAACAACAATTTTAGCAGCGATATTATTTCCAGATCGGTCGTCCGAATGTTTTCACGAAGGTGAGGAACTCGGGAATGTGATCTAAATTTGCGGTCATCTTGTATGCATCATCGTGTATATTGTGGAGAATATGTGCACCGATATCTATCCACGGTATGTATGTATACATACGTATCCGATAGCAGACGGCAACTACTCGATAGTATAGATGCACATCCCGGTCGCCGTTGCTATGCATACATTCGAGTGCATAAAGGGTGGCGGCGGCTGCTCCTTTGTTTTCCCTCTATATAAGAGAGGTCTGCCGAAACAATCGATGTGTTCGTTATCGATCCGAATTCGAGATTGTTCGTAACCTTGATCGCTATCGCGGTAAACTTTTCCTTGCGAGTCGAATAAAAGCAAAAACTCGTTTTTCTCATTGTATATATGTATATTATATTTTTAATTACGTGAGAGATTAGCTTCAATTTTTTTTTATATTGTTAAACGATTGCGTAAAGTCTATGCATTTTTTTAAAAGCAATAAATTATAACAAAAGGATAAATAAATAAAAGCAATTTTGTTCTTTTCTGCAGTCGAATCTTTGAATCATCGCAGTCTTTGACATGTCCTATGTAGTAATCCTGCAAAGTGCTCGATGTGGAAGTTTATTGCGCGCATTAGTCAAATAAATAGAATCGCAATTTTAAGCAGAGAAACTTTTTCACCGTTTTCGTATTTTGTAATAGACACGTGAATGATTTATATATGAAACTCATATACGTTCAAAGCAAAAACTCGTATTCAAAATAAAAATAATGCAAGTCCATATAACTTGTTCTTTGAATACAAAATTGTATGTATAAAGCAAAGTTTTTGCAAAAATTATGAACTATATTCTTTTTCTACGTGGTTTATATGAATTCGCGATGCACTTCAGGCGAATAAAGATACTTAAGTACATCGAAAGCAAACTTATAAAGTCATGAAATTTAAAATATAATTTCAAGAGAAAGCTTTAATAAATAATTAATAGTCTTCTAAAATCTTTTTTTTTATTTATTTAAAAAAAAAATCTTTAAAATTCGAGAAAGATTTATTTATAAAATAAAATCTATAGAAACAAAAAAGCTAAGTTTTTAGATTTAGAAACTCCGAGCGTGCGATAATTCATTTCTGGCATATGTGTATACGTCAAAAAGTGAAATTGGGCCATCGGATAATTATTCCGCTCTAAGAGACACGTCGAATTATTCCCTACATTTACCGAGCGACTCCATTTATACGAACGATAAGTGCGTCACATCGACATCAATCGCAATGTCTATTCAAAGTGACTATTTTGTTGACCAAAATTAGGATACGGACATGACGCCTCGGTCATCTGTTTCCTGGATTTGTCGTACCCATGACATGATTTGGAAATCCATAATGTGTCGCGTCGTTTATAAACGATCGCTACATCGCGGTTTATTACATCATATACTATATATTGAAATCGGTAATCACGTAACAAAATTTGCTCACACTTGATTTCAATGAACATAATATATTTGAATGCGAAAGAAAAAAAATCATATTTTTATTATATTTTTAAATAGACAGATAACACGAGGCTATCTTTTAGCTACGAAAAAATAGCAATTAATTACAAATATAAAATTAAATAAATTGCGCATATAAAAAATAAATTTATCAATAGTTATAATATTAATAATATTATAATATTATTTATATTAATAATTATTATATTAATAATTATTATATTAATAATATTATATTATTATCAAAATTAATATTTATAATATTATATAATTCTTGAAAGAGAAAAAAAAAAAAGATATAACTTGAAGCAAGATGATCCGCACAATATTCGACAACAATAATGATAAAAATAAAGAAGATACGGGCAACATCATGAATCAAGACATCACAGGCTAATTAATTTTTATAATCAACGTCCAGGAACGACAGAACGAATTAATACGAAAGTGAGGTGCTCGATCAATTTATCCGCGCTGAATTTTGAAGTGGAAAAGTATAATCCGACGCTCTACAAAGTGGGAATTCGCTGTCGGAGACAGCGAAAATGAAAGAAAAAAGCGTACGGGTCCTGGCGATAAAGCAAATAAATGCGAGTCTAGTACTCGGGCGCTGGATAATTTATGGTGTCGGACGCGAAACTGGCCCAAATCCGACCACTGGCGATTTACAGTGAGGGGTCAGGGTCGTGCGAACGGAGGAACGAGTTCGCCGGCCGCTATATAGGTGATGGCTATTTAATAACTTTCCCTCTTATTTTATATGGTGGAAAAAAAAAAAAAAAAACGAATCGCGAGAAAGATTGAATAACGAGACGTGCGCGCGCGCGCGTCGAATATAATTATACGGGCCCGGAAGATAAATCATCATTTTGAGATTATCACGTCGACATAATATTTTCGCAATAAAAGTTATACTTAAAAAATCTCCGATGAATAATTGTAATATTTTGGAGTCTGTATACAGTTAAAGTTAACATAAAAAAATTCAGTCTTGTATTTCTGTATCATCCTTAATGCGCGCGCGTTTTTTTTTTTTTCTAAAATAATATTTTCTGTTACTTAAACGTATTTTTAATGTGAAATATCCTGATTAATTAGATATCATCGTCTTTTTTCTAACAATATATATGCTAATATAATAAAAAAATGAATGAGATAATCGGAGTATCTACGACCGCCATCTGCTGGGAACACTTTATATTATATAGCATACGGTTTATCCTGTCTTATGTGATAATGGCGATTTCACACTGCTCATTTATTAAAATGATCGATAATTCTTACTTTTTACTTTTTAATGTAATATGCGCCATACGGCAAGTCGGATACACGATAATCCGTCTTGAAAGCGTATCGATGAAAATTCTCGGATAAAAATTGTATACCGGAAACCGAGCTTATAAAACTTTCCATAGTATTAATTGCTTCTTTTTTCGACGCGACATTGAATGAATAACCGGATGACGTTAAGAGTCGATATTTCCTGCAAACAACATAACGTTGCACATTATAGAGAGAATTATATATTAAATATCACATACTTTATAAAATGCTCTTATCAAACGCGAGATATACTCTACTAATCTACTTAAATAGAAACAAACAAGTTTCAATCAAATACTGCTATTCAACATGATATATTACGATAAAATCGTGATTCAAATAACATCTATTAATTCGCCTCTAGAATAACTTTATTGTTCTCTCTCCTTCTCTCTTACTGCCAATTTGGGAAAATCTGCAAGATTTTTAATATTAAACGATGAATAGAAAATTATCTTTTATGCGCTATGTAAACTTACGCTTTTATCAAAATAATCAATTATTTTTATCATCGCAAATAAAATCAAAGAATAAAAAAATATGTGTAACATTTCTTTTACCTATCGTTTAACATTATAATTTTTATAATTTTATGTAGCGGTGCTCGTTTAATAGTGTAATATAGCGTTTTATTTTATTAACATTCTAGGTCAATTATAATTGACAGCAAAATACAATATGAGGGATGCAAAAATAAATCCCTCACCATCCCCAAATTTCATAAATTATGCCGACGAAAATACTCACTGCCAAGCGAATCCGCCGGTGATGCCTTCTCGCAACCGATCCTTGAGACTCCGTTGTCTGGAAGGGACGGTCGGCTCTTCCGGTTTGATGGGTGGCGTGCCACCACCGCCGCCGCCGGCACCACTTCCACCACCGGAGAATAACGCCATTCTATCCTGATAACGTTGATCTGAATGACACCCGCGACACTCGCGATCTTTCTGATCTTCCTACGTTGACAGTTTCATATCGCGCCTCGAACAATCATGATTGAAGACACTGTCACGAACGTCTCGATCAAGTTTCAAGTTTATTCAAGACCCACGCGTTCTCTCTATATTCAGAGATTCAAGTATTTGATATTTCGATTCAATCACGTCGGGGAAATCGGTTCCCGATTTCCGATCGGCTGTGACGATCAAAAATTCTTTTCGAGAACGTCGCGAAAATACGAGCGCGAAGCGTCGATGATGGATTCGCGGTTATCGCGCGTGCACCAGAAGAATCATGCAAGTATCAATCGATGACGATCAACGAATCGATCGGATCTCACTGACTCGTCGACGACGATGACAAGTGTATCGGCGGTACAGACAGGCACGAGTGAGCGCGAACTAATCGCGGCCAAGACGACATCTGATGATGACCGTTGGCAAACGACGTCACTCACCTCTCTTACGTTTCCCGCCGCGTCGCCGGTGCCTCTGACATCGTGCCAATTGCCGTGAACCCCACGAGGCACACCACGAGTCTACAGGAGGGACCAAATTCGCTTAACTACTTAATCAAAGTGAGCCAGATAGCGGAGTCGTTTCATATCATCCCACACAAGGACGAGTGCGAGTCTCATTTTAATTCAACTAGTAAAATTATTCGAGAAAACGAATCCGTTATTATTCGTTTGACAAAGAAATATTTAAACGTGTCGCGAAGCTCTTAAGAATATTTAAATAGACGAAATTATAGACGTTTATGATAATGATAGAGATTATCTTAAACGAATATGTACGGAAAATTTTTTTATATATTAATTATATTAAAAATAGCATCTCTCCAAATACTATTATAATATTCTTGATTTATTTCTTTTCTTTCTCGTAGTATTTTATAGATCTAAATATTTTAATCTATATCCTTAATGATAATTTTATTAGCATTATTTCTTTAATTAGATATATCTTATTATTTCTTTAATTAAATATATCTTAATAAATTATAAAATAATTAAAAAATAAAAAATCTGTATATTTTAAATCAGAGATTTTTTCTTATGAAAATTTCATAAAAGGCTTAAAAATATAATCTCTCTCTTTTTTTTCGCAAAATTTATTCTCTTATTCAAATAAAAAATTATTTTATGTTAAAAAAGTATTCGCATCTCTCTCCCTCTCCTTCTTGCGCGTTTTTCTCTCCAGCAATTAAGAAGAAAATTGCTGAATAAAATTTATTAAGCAATCTTTTTTATTCGTGATACAATATGTTTGCTTTATAGCATTGATCGTTATGTTTATAATTAAAAATCGGAAGCAATCGCAAAAAGACGCATATGTATGATACATATGAATTGATCTGTATAGAAAATTAATAGTGTGAGATATTACAGTGATATTGAAAATACTGGCGTCGTATAATACTCGCATATATTCTAATCTTTGCGCTATCTCGCGTCATCGACGCCACGCGAATACTGCGCACTCACCAAAATTATTAAACGTGTATCAAAAAATCATCATCACGATCAGAAATCAATAGATACAGTTACAAAACACATTGTTTCTCGAAATATTGCATTCACTTGAACAGTCCAATGTTTTTAACTGTCGCATCACGTTAAAAAAACACGCGCTGTTTCATAAGTACTTTGAAATTGTTTTCAGATATGTACTTGCAAATTCCAAGAAAGCCAGTTAGTTTTACAAATATGATTCACCATCTGTTGTTAAAACTTATTCTTCGTTTTTTATTGTCGATATTGTTCTTCGAAAAAATATACGAACGTTTTAAAGTGGAGAAAAAAAACGAGGGCAAAGGAATAATGCATAAAAGAACTGTCGAGACAGAGAGAGAGAGAGAGAGAGAGAGAGAGAGAGAGAGAGAGAGAGAGAGAGAGAGAAAGAGACAGAAAAAAAGAGAGAACCTGTCAGAAGAAATTGATCACTGAAGATGGATCGAACACGCTTGTGTAAACGAAGCGACATCGCGAACATTCGCGATAATCAATCAACCGATCCTGTCGATGGACAGCTTTACTTGCAGGATAACATAACGATCTACAGATGTTTTTACAACTACGATATGAAGCTTTCAAGGCGAGAATGAATTGAGTTTACGATTGAATCGATAATTTGTAACATGCATTCTTGAAATATGAAGTTTCTTATAAATTATATAAAATCATCTTGTGTGGGTTGTTTTAATTAAACGTATCAATTATAGATTTCTCTCTTGCTTTGGTCACTTCATACGAAGAGCGGGAGAATGTTTGATGCATCGACATATACATGGCTATCTCGGTTCTAAAGGCACAGTGATAAAATCGAGCATAACGACTTCGCTTAAACTTTATTACATCGAGCTGCGCACATAGTCAAGGCCGCGACGATGATAACGGTTGATCTTAATTATATGGAAATCGAGCAAAGTCTTATTATCGTTGATGTACAACAATTCCCATTGGACCAACCGCTGGCTGGTTCAGGTGCAAGAATAATGACTTAAATTCAACAATAAAATAATATTTATTAAAGTTCGTTAAAATATTTTAAATGTGCTTATTAAAATAATTAAATATCTGATTTTAAAAATTAAAAATATATATTTATCAGAGCAACTGTTCCAATCATGTTATCAGCTGGACATAATGTTTTAACTGTCATTCAACAAGTTTCGTTATTAGTTTTGAAAGAGAGAAAATATATAATATAAAATTAAATAATAATTTGTCACAAGATACTTATAATAGAGTATTATAAGTATCTTGTGACAAATTATTATTTAATTTTATATTATATATTTTCTCTCTTTCAAAACTAATAACGAAACTTGTTGAATGACAGCTAAAACATTATGTCGTTCAGCTGATAACATGATTGCAACAGTTGCTCTGATAAATATATATTTTTAATTTTAAAATCAGATATTTAATTATTTTAATAAACACATTTGAAATATTTTAATGAACTTTAATAAATATTATTTTATTGATATATATATATATATATATATATATATATATATATATAACATACTACATAAAAAAATTAGATAACCCAATGATAAGAATATCTAGTGCATTTTGAAAACGTTAATCTCGTGATGTATTTTATAAAGAAAGTTTATTAAGCATGCTCAATGAATTATAAAATGTAAAGTTTCAAGGTAAGTATCTGCTTTCAGAATCATCGTACGTTTGTCTACCCTATCCCAGGGTATCTACGTCAGCGTTTCGAGAGCCGCTTCAATGGCCTTGTAACATATACAAAGGGCGACCTATAAAATTCGCCGACGGTTCGGCCGACGTTACAGCGGATACATACTCGACTCTGCAGGGAGTTAAATGTGGCTACAAATTTTCCGGCGCGGAAATTCCCGTCGTTGCCGATACCACGACAACGACATACAAACTTTTGTATCTCGCTCAAGGGCGTTATCAAGGTTAAGGTCACAATCAAGGTCATGTCGGTAGCAGCGGTTAATCCCGATTCTCGTTCCTCGTGGAGAACACACCGGCCTACGCCTCTCCTTGTCGAAAGCCTCCCAGTATTGATCTCCCTTCGCCCACCAAACTCGACCAATCCCAGTTGGCATTGCATGGTAACCAACACGCTCCGCCACGTTTTCCGAAGAACCAACCACCGTCGGTGTTCCTACTACCTGAGCATCCGAAAAATTCCGTGATAACCGATAAAGCCGCGCTTTTCTCCTCATGTATATCGGGCGTCGTCGACCTTCGCTAAAATCGCGTGACAATTACCGTTAAAAATACTTTCAATTTACGTTCAGCATATATATATGTATAAATATTGTTTGTTCAATTGTTTATTACAACGGTTATTTAATTTTTTTATTTAACTTATTTAATTAAAGCTAAAGAATTATTGTGTATAATATATATATATATATATATATATATATATATATATACATATATATATATATATATATATATATATATATATATTATTTGTAATATAAATATATACTTTACAATAATTGGATACAATATTATTATTAGCTGTAAGAGAAATAGAAATACTCATAGAATAAAAATTTACATAAAAAAATTATACTAAAAAATGAAAAATATAAAAATCTTAAATATACGATAAAATTTGAATAAAAAAAACTAAAATATGCATAAAAAGTCGGAAAAAAATAAATACGATAAATGCAGATTTTAAAATTCTAGGTTTTTTAATTATCTCTTAAGTAAAATCAAACCAGTGTAAAAATATTCAAACCCGCAATATCATCTTTTATATAATTATTGATATATAAAAAGATCTGCGTGCAAAGTTTCGTATCAAGCCACGAAGCAAACGTGACCTTGACGGCATCTGGAGCACCGAAAGCGGGTCATTCTCACGCATCCCCTTCAAGCTCCCAACACTTACGATTGGCCCACCAAGATGTTCTAGACATTGTGCGATTGTTTCTGAAAGTAGGCCATACTCGGTCTACTGCAATCGTAAGGACACCGCATGTCGCAGTTTCGTGTGGAACTGTTGAGCATGCACCCTTTCGTAGCAAAATTTTATTGAACCAAAATTTTGTAACATTTATTAACAAGTTGCACATTATTGTCGAAAAGAGCAATAATTGTCAATAATTTTCAACAAAATTTTTATTTTTTTATTAGTATAAAATTTTTAATTTAATTGCTACTTAAATAAAAATTAATAAAAGATTTTCAGCTCAAATAATTTTTTATGCTCATTTATACAGATGTATAATCAACAAAGAATTAGCAGTAGCTCTTCAATCTCCCCTAATTTTGGTTATCAATCATTAACCGTATAAGCGTTAGATTTGCATGAGAGAAATAAAAGATTGGATTTATGTAAAAATTTATAATTTCTCGATTTATTAGCCAAATTGTAATCTTGCCAATCATAATTATTAACCCATAATAAAAACATCTATTTCGTACAATATACTCAACATGCAATGAACGCCATTTCATATCGCTAATAACGCTATCATAATAACGGAATATAATAAACAAAGCTGTATAAAATCAATTTGCTCAGTTTGCTGATAATATTAAAAAATATTTGTTTATAAATTAAAGCGTGATCACTTAAACTCTATTTTTTGCGCAGTATCTATTTTAAATAATACTTAAATAAATATTTTTTCTCTCTCTATGTATAAGTGTATACTATATACAGAAAAGAGAAACAGAAAATGTGCGTATCGTAAATTTGAAAAATGTGAATATCCATGTACTAAGCTCTCTGTACATTATAAAAAACCACCAT
Organism: Cataglyphis hispanica; assembly: GCF_021464435.1. NCBI lineage: Eukaryota > Metazoa > Arthropoda > Insecta > Hymenoptera > Formicidae > Cataglyphis > Cataglyphis hispanica. The sequence continues at coordinate 4,400,786 of NC_065955.1, read as the reverse complement.
AGTTCTATTTCAATTGTATAACTATGTATATATTCATACAATTCAAAAAGATAAATGGAAATATCATACAATATGCATGTCGCATTATATTAAAATACGCAGTGCATATTGAAAACGTCACAAATGCATGTATGAAGTTGTAAACTTCTACTGCTGACAATAAAAAACGATATCTATTCTCCATTCCATTAAACAACATTTTTACTATTGTTCAATTTTTTTTCCTGTTGCGATTTTATGTGATTTTACGCAATTTTCTATGTTTCAAAATCACTATCTCATTGTAAGTATATGGCACATCAAAACGCAACAGAATTGAGTAGACTTTTGCTACGTCAGTAACAGATAAGAACTTTTCGAAGCTATCGTGTAACAGTATCCTAGTGGCCTATCTGGTGTCTCAGTTTCGTATCAAGCTCGCAAGTATTCTATCCTGCGATTAAATCATACGCAAAGCTGTCCTTGGGGAAATGCCTACGCATATACAAATAATCTCATAATTCAGTGACAAATTAAGATTCTAAAAGTACTATCCGCGATTTAATTATCTGAAATGTTAAAAATAAAAAAATAAAAAATTCAGATTCTGAAAAAAAAAATATTTAATATTATTTTTTATTATATTAAGAAAATATTTATAAAAATGTCAAATAAAATTTTAGAAATAATTTATTGATTAAAAAGCGAGAATATTAAATATTTGATTGAAAATAACATTTCAACGATAACATAAATGCAAAAAAATGCAATATATATATTTAGAAATAGATTTTATTAATATTTTAAAATTTTTCTCTATAATTCTCTTCCGTTACAAAAATTTAAAACAAAATAGGAAAAACTAAATTTTTTCAGGAATGACCAATTTTAGATAAAAAGCGGCGCAGATGTGCTGCAATTCGCTATTAAGCAAAGTATAATGTGATCGACAAAATAAATTACGTCGACGATCTCTAGGAACGTATCTATATAAAAACCTATAGAAAAACGCAACTGGCCAAGCTTTCATCAAAATCGAAATGCTAATTGCTTCGAAGGCCGATACGCGAAGTGAATCCCTCAGGAGTTTTCAAACATCTCTCAACTAGTTTCATATCTTTTCAACTATGTATTATATCCAGTATGCATTATAGTAATATACATTAATAATGTAACAGTATACATAATAATAGTAAATATTATTATTTATACATATGTGTGTATGTGTACTTTTCGCTTGAGAGTAACCAAAAATGGAGAAGAGAGAATAAGAAATGACATCGGATACTTTTGTCGCAACGATAAAATTCTCGGATCCGTATAAAAATATAGAAAAAAAAAATTATAGAAATATGTAAGATTAAATAATTCCGTTGTTGGCATCTCTATCATATACAACTGCCTATCATCCTGTCTCATGACTATATAACACGAATGTGTCGTGAATGTTGTACAGACGCAGTGCAATGTTTCATAGCACGTAGCGCATATTGGATTACAATGAATCCTCTTACGACGCGGTGCAAAGCTCTCAAGGTTGCATCATGACCTTTGCCATTATCAACAGAGAATTGCGAAAAAGTAAGCCCTCTCTATGCAACTCGGTCGCGAGGAATCCTCGAAACTTCGAAATCTTTCTTCGCTTTATTCCGACTCGGTGCACTGCGATATATTCCGAAATGTTGCATAGCCGAATTTACTTACGTTAATATAACAACTCATGTGTGAGCAGAAATATCAAACGAAATAAATATTGTACATTTTACATTATGGAGCAAATTATATTATTACTATTATATATTTATTATTTGTTGTAATTTTTTTCTTGTTATATTATTAAATGTATTATATTATTTTCGCGCTTCACGTGCTAAATCTTTTCGATATCATCAATTGTCAATCATAATTCGAAGAATATACAAATAAAATGCCAATTTACAATACATTTATCAATACAATGCTAACTTAAAAGTATTCATTTTCATCGGTCATGACTAAAACTTTAAATATAATTTCATATTATTATCACAGTGTCTAGTTTCCTTTTTATCTCTGACGTGTCGGATTCATTGTATTATTCGCAAAAAAAGAAATAAGCGAAAAAGTATAGTCGATTTTACGCGATGCGCGAGACAACTTCTAACGAAATATGCAACGAGCGTTCCTACAGCTGCATCTGCTTGCAGGCGGACAAGGTTTATATGTAAATGCCCCTCGTTATTATACGAGATGTCGCGACAATATAAAAATGTGACGCAGCTGCGTCCGTAAAATCTTTCCCATCCATGCTGAATGCATCAACAAAAAAAAAAAAAAAAAAAAAAAAAAAAAAAAAAAACAAAGAAACAAAGCATTTTTGGAAAAATAGCATGCCGAATCGTGGATTATATTCTGTCATTGTTACACTAACATTTACAGAAATATATTTGCATGTTGGGAACCAAATATAGAGAATTTATGTGCGTTATATTTTAATCTTTTTTTCTTCATATAGAAAATGTGTTTTAAAAATGAAAATTTAATATTTCTTTTTTACAAAAAATGTATTCTAATAAATAGTGGAAATTAATCTTTCAAACCGAAAATTTTCGAAATCGTTATTACGATGATGTATTATCGTCAAAAACATTTTTAATTTTAAAATAAATTCTACTATACTATCACTATCTTTGGTTAATAAAACCTTAGCAGAAAATTGGCTTATTGCATAATCTCGTAAAAACTTTCACATACAATTTGAAGAGTTAATAACGAAAAACAAATTGTGTAAATTTAATAGCAATATAAAACGTTATAAGAATGTGCGTTTCTTGACATTGTTATGACGCTGTAAAATTTAATGTTCATGAAAAAAGAACGTAAATTTTTATTCTTACTCTAACTATCATGCTTGACAATTCATTTTTCATCGATCAAATTTACATACATTAATCGCTGCAATTGCAACGCGCCACAATATCGATTCTTTTGTTTGCGATCAATAAAAAAAAAAGAGCCAGTGAGTGCGGACAAAGTGGGACACGTTAATGAATTTCCTTATCAAATCAGAACAGTATCGAACCACAAGTCGCTATTGTTATCTCTTCCATCGATCAATACGACGTAGTGCACAACGACTTACAAATAACATCAAAACAGCCCTGCGTGAAAATCTCATTCATTTATATCAATGCTCGTTCCGATAAAAAAAAAAAATAAAAATAAAAAATCCAAAAGAGATAGAAGAGATATCCATTTCGTTCGCGTTTTAATTGGTATCGAAAAGAGAAAAACAACGAGATGGAGTTCCGTATATTTCCACCACGCATCTCGCTAAACATGGCTGTCAATTTTTTTGTTTTCTCTCTGACATCACATATGCATTTTTCACGATAGATAACTTTCAGAGTAATGTACACTTGTAAAAGCTCGCAAATTCAAAAATTATTATTTGTCTAAAAAATATTGCTTCACAAAGCGCTGCTTTGAGGCTCGGCAGTATCTATTTTTTATCCCTACTCCAGATAATCTTCATATTAAATGCGTTAATTATCTTTATATATAAATTAAATTTCTTGAAACCATTATTTTCTTCTATTTTAATTTCTACTAACATTCAATATATATAAAGTCATCGGCACTAAGATTAAAAATAAAATTGATACTTGAAGTAATTTCACCGAAACGTTGTATAATCATAGAAATAAATTCCGATCTACGTTCGTGTGTTACTTCCAACAGTCTCGCGAGCAGTATCTCACTTAGAAACATCTGGACGGATTAATCGCCCGGACAGGGCGGCTTCATTAATCGCGATAATTTCGCAAATGACCGCGCCTACGCCAATTTCCACAGCCGGTGTATTTCTCGTCCGGTGGAGAATCCCATTAGTTAGAAGACATACGACATAGACTACGAGATAAATCGGATGACATAATATGTACAAGATTATATATGGAACGATCGATTAAAAATTGAGCTCTTGATGCCACTATTTACAATTCTGCAATTGCATAAATTTGACATTTTGTTAAAATCAATCGCAAAAATAAAAAAATTAAAATGGCTTTCTGCAGTATTTCAAATGCATCTTATTTCATGCATCAATTCTTTTCGCTTTTGCAATGCTCGCAATGCTATCAGTTGGATAATATCTTTGATAACGACAATCTTTTTTTTTTTTTCAAAGAAATTTCGATAACTGAACGTCGAAATAAATGATAAGTTAAGCTCCGGCTTTTAAATATCGCTCGAGATTATCTCGACATTATATTCCAATTTAACGAATTTAATTAGTTCGATCTGGATGGGTCTCGTTACCTACATATACAAGAATGCAAAGCAAAGGCTACAACGAGAAAAATAATTTGCTGCTAATAATAAAATATTTTGTAGCTTAATAACATATGTTTTGCGCAGAAAGAAAATATGTTTTATTTCGTCGATGTGAAAATCGAGATCAGAACGACATATACGGATTAAAACTTATTTAACATATAATATTATTTGTATATTATAAATGTATAACATTTACGTATCTATATACGTAAGCATGCGTGCGCGCGAGTGTGTGTGTGCATTAAAATAAATTCCCTAAAAGAAGAATAGCCTCGCAATCTCGCGGACATCCACAGATGCACTTGATGCACACTTAGCCCTTCATAGTCGAAAGCTATTAACGAGAATCACGTATACCATCTGCGTTGCGTAAAGGTAATTTAACTCGCCTCCCAATTAACGTTGGATTCGTCATTTCGCTTTCTCGAAATTGCGACGTTAATTCGGAATAAATCTGTTTCTAGGTGGATTAGAATAGGAAATTGCAATGCGCAGTTTTAATAGGTCAAATGTAACCTTTAAGCATACGTAAGCATGTATGAAATCAAATTAGATGAAACAAATTAAATCCTCAATTATATACATACACATATTAAAATTATTCTAATAAAGTATTAATTCCTTCAACATGGCGTATTAACTTCCTGAACAAAATAAATTTAGAAATTATATAATTTTAAAAATAACGATCCGATTTTTACTTATTATCTTTGTTAAAGTATATAGCGTGCGAAAGAAATTCAGGAAATACTATTTCGTATTTAAAAAATATATCTGCGCGAAATGGAAAATGAAAACACACGTCTTAAAATTGACGCCACGCGACGCGATGTGACGCATCATTTTGATTCGACGTTAATGCAAAGCGTTTGAGTGATCTCCGGAGAGGGTGAAGGTTATTATCCTTTCGTTGGCAAGATTCCAACAGCCGAGTGCATTCGAGAAGAGTACTTTCCCAACATACTTAACCCTTGGTAGATTGAAGAGCGATAAAGCTCATCCTCTCCCTTCACCCCACTCGTCACGACAATGCGCGCTTCAATGAATCTTGTTATTCAATCTCGGACAGATCGACTCGGTTCTTTATCTCAGTCTCCCTGCACCGTGATCGCTCACAATAATCTTTTCGTGATACTACTGCGTCATAACTTGTCGTTAACTTGTTCGACGAGAGAGAGAAAGTGAGACAGAAAGAAAGAAAGGGAAAGAGAGAGAGAGAAAGAATAAATTAAGAAAGAAAACCAAGTCCAAGATCGGGAATAAAAATCCACAAATATCATACACATAGATAGTGTTTTAAACCAAGATAAGCTAAGTACGTTAGATGCAATGTTATATGACTTTGCTTACCTCTACTCTTATTTACAGATCTTTAAGAAATACATAACTAAAACCTATGCTTTTGGAAAGATCCAGATCGAGGAAAAATAATAATAAAAATAGAGAGATCACATAACACTAGCTCACATAAAATACTATCAATAGCTCATCTAGCGTGTCTGCAATAGTTTTTTATTTAATTTTATTAATAAAAATAATTTCATTAATTTAATGTAAATTAAAGTTAATTCGTTTTATTTAAAAAAAAAAAGTAAATAAACTGTGGATTCTCAAAACTATGTTTATTATTATTCTTCTAATTTTTATTCTTGCGATAAGAATAAAAAGCTTATAGCTTATCTTCTTTAAAGTATCTTTATATGTAATCATAAAAATATTTTTATCAAGATATCGAATCTCAAAAACTTATACGTTTTGTAAAACTCTTTTTTTCAAACTATATTATTTTGAAAAGAAGAAAAAGTTATAAATTTATATATTAAAGCAAAAGAGAGAATATTTCGGCAATTTTTAGCAAGCGTATAGTAACATATAGAAAAAAAAAAATCATCTAGTTATTAATAAATACATAAGTTGATAGTGGCAAAAATATTTGCCTCATTTTTAATTATAAAATAATACGCTTACATCTTTCTTTTTGCGTAAAATAAGATGATATATACGTGTAATATGTAGTCAAATAATTACAAAATGAAATGGCTCAAGAGGATTAACTAGCTCTGATTTCGCGATTATAACGGCAGCATCTGCAAACTTAGCTCGTTCATTTCCCACGGAATTCTTCGCTAGCAATGTGTATTTTTTCCCGACAACGCTTAAAAGTCAACGAACAAAAGTCTACGCGCGCGAGCGCGTGAGTGATTATCGTCGCCGTAATTACCCATCGTGTCGGCGTGGAAATCGTTTTTATCAGTCTCGTCATCGCCCACGCGCGCACGTAAGCTTGTTAACGCCTATTTAATCAAGAAATACTTCATTTCTTGACAAGAGCTGTATTTAAACCGATTTTTTAGTGAAGGTTTATCCGCGGGCAAGCCATGATGATGCGTCAGTAGTACGTCAATAACATATCGATTCTCTAATATCATTGTTTACATGCAAATATGTCCTTTAACATTTCAGTAGACCCTCCCGATATGTAGCTCTTGAGATATTATTAAAGATTTTATTTTTCTATATTATGATTAATGCAGATGCTATTTCATGTAAATTAGTAAAAAAAAAATCTGTTTTTATTTCAATTTTATCGAATAATCAACATCAAATAAAAAATATGCTAATATAATATTTTGTCTACTATTATACGCGCGTCCACTATAATTAACAGAAAATTGTAATCCTAAATGCGACAACATAAATTTTAATGACAAAACTCTTTAGCTAATTTAAATTCTCAATTAAAATATCAAAGCTCCAAAATTCTCGCAAAATATTCGTTGGTCACGAAAATCATGCAAATCTGTAATGTAAAGATTTACTCGTTTCATGAGTAAAACAAATAAATCTCATGTTTGCGCCGAAAAAGATAATATGAATAATTCCGCTATTTAAATCCGTAAAAACAACAAAACAAAGTTATGTGTATCCAATTTAACATTCTCAAATACGATTTCTTCATCTCTAAATCATGTATTATAAGTACTTCCAAATTGTAGAAAATCATATGCATTCAGCGTAACTCACGCTTTTGTGCATATTCCCTTTTATTCAATTTTAATAAAGTTTCTCGCATAAAATGACAAATTTCTGTTTCTTTCAAAATTATAATATGAAATCTATGCTTGAATTAATCTACGAACATAGTAAATCGACGTTGAGGAAAACATACGCACATTCAGTATAAACCTTCCCTCATGTCTGTGTTACTTAACACTGGAGGTGGAATAAAGTTATCGGAGAGATAAATGACTTGAAGGTCTCTTTCAAGATCGTAGCACACTAAGAGCTAAGATTAATCAATTTACGAATAAATTTAACCCCCGAAGAGAACTAGTTATAAATGAGACGTGCGCGACCGAGATAATGTGGATCGTGCGCTATTCGGGCAAAGTCCTCGCGGAAGGATCGTCGCGAGGTAACTGACGTTTCACCGATGTTCAAACGGAAGCGCGCACCCTCCGCTCTACCAGCGAGGTAACCTTTCCCACCCCTCGGACCGAACGCGTCACGGCCTAACCCACCCTCGGCGACCCCAGGACCGTAGCCACCCCACCTAATGGAAACTCCACCTCCCTTCGCTGCTCGTATGTCTCGTCCATCCGTCCCTCAACGACGCAGATAGACGGGATCTGCTGTCGAGTTGCTAACGGAATGGACTCCTCCTCGTCTACCCGCCATTGTCTTACTCACGTCACTGTCGTCGCGACGGTGCATCGAGAAATTGCGAGAAAAAAAAGAATAAAAAGAGGGTCGTTGTTAATTCTTAAACATTCGTGGATTGCTCCGGCCTTTACTTCATCGAATGAAAAATTCTTCGTCGTCATTATATCGTTTCAGCGGTTTTAAAAAAACATATTATCTTGCGATGAAAAAGCGAAATTGCAGAATGCTTTAAGAGGAAAAACTTGCATTGTAAAAATAGTACATTTAATTCAAAATCGAGAAATAAATGATGTAAAGATATGTCAAGATATTCTCCATTAACAAAAAAAAATAGATTAGTATGCTTCTGACATCGCAAAACGATTTTCCAGTATTAAATTCTTACAAAATGTTATATGTTGAACGTATAATATTTTCAACGCTGACTACGATAAATAAATGTCATTCGAGCTACAATCTTCTACATTAGCAAATGTATTGAATAATCAATAAAATTTTCCATATTGATTCAACGATCAACAACGTACGCTCATGCACATCGACGATAAAAACGACATACTACGAATGATGCAATAACAGGAGTGAAGTTAAGTCATCCGATTGACGCGAACAAATACTTAATTCATTCTTGATAATGCGGAAATCGAGTACACGGATTATCTCAATTTTCTCGAAGGCTGAAGAGAATCAACAGCGTGGGAAGACGGTAAGGACAAGGAAAACAAGAAAGGGGAGAAGCGATAAGAGGGCGTACTAAACAGAGAAGTACTGTACATAGACTTGGAAAGCCAAGAGAAGAGGGTCGATGCCGCAAGGTCGTTTGGTATTGACAATTTCCCCCGATCCCCTCCTAACCCAGGATGTCCCTATCCAATCGACGTTTAGTTACTCCACCACGATTTCATTGAGCCGGCGTGTATGACAGACATTTTTAACCATCGATATAAAACACGCGTGATGCTCCGAAAGATGCGACTACGTCCGCTATCTTGTCACTCTCTTTTCATTCCGAAGCCAAAGTATTGACATATCCATTGGATCAGAGATAATTGCGACACCGCAAGATATTTTTCAACGAAATATAGATCCAATAATCATTACAAAAATATTAAAAAATTATGATTAAATTTTTAGTAAATATTAAATCGCAAAAAATACTAGTTACCAATAATATTATTAAAAAATATCAAATTAACGTAATTATGTAAAATATATTATAAAATATTGCATTTTTCCTTCATTTGCTACAGTTTCTTATTTAACAGAGAATTCATATATTATAAAGATGTTTAAAAAGAAAAAAAACAATATAACTGAAGAAAATTTAATTTCAAGCAAATAATTTAATACAAATCTTTAATTAAAATTTTCAAGACTCCTCGTGATAAGAGTTAATTTCAATATTCCGGGTGTTATAATTGACATAGAAACTTGTTATAGAATCAATCTCGAATTTGATGTTTCATAAAGCTCGATAGAAAATTCATTAGCTGATCAGTGAATCGATAGCACACGTCAATAAATTATGTAATCGTGATTAAAAAGTCATAATTCGTAATATCTGCCGGTATCGTTCACATACCCAGCCAGTCTTGCCCTACTGTCTATTAATAGTGAAATTGCAATGATACTCTCGCATCATTATCGATGTGCATATACCTCTGTCAATGTCAGCTTATCAATAATGCTCGCTCGCCGCGAACATTATTGATGCATAAACCAAAAAAAAATATAGCGGTGAATAATAAATTAGCAATTAATCGAATTGATATAAATAAATGTATATATAATAAATGCATGCAAATAGGTAGAAAGCTAATTTGTACGTGCGTATTTCTCTATCTATATATATATATGTTATTTATATTATACTCACATACACGCAGAAAAAAATTTGCTGGCGCAGCATATTCTATGCTATTATAGCAAATAAAAGAAAACTTATTCAAAGATATTAATTTTGTTTATTAAAAATAATTTTGCAAAATTTGCATAAAATTAATTTCACTATAAAAAAAAATTAATTCTTATTGTGTCATTAAAGCAGCAATATAATTTTACAAAAAAAATATATATATATATATATATATTTGCTAAAAGTAGATTATTTTGCTTTAGCAGCAAATATTTCATGTTTGAACAAATAAATTTATTTAATAAGATATTTGCGTTCTAAAATCAATTTTATTATATCAAACATTTCTTGCTTTTACATCTAATACGCAGCAAAATGTTTTGCTGCGATAGCAAAATTCTTTTTCTTCGTGTAGCTCACAGTATAAATATCTCTGCCTAAGTATATTTCTTGCTGAATACCTATATTAGTAAATACCTAATAAAAATAAGTTAAGTGTATTTACGTATGTGTTCTTTGCTTCAGTAAGTAAGGCGGTATACATACGCTTTTATACATTCGACGTTCCGATTGAAAACAGCTGCGCGCTGCTATTGATCGTTTATCGGTCTACCATTAGCCGACGAACGACTAATTATAATCATACCATTGAATATCTCGCGCGAGTTTTATATAAAAGCGTATCTCATGTTTCATAAAAGACCTTGGGACATCAGCGCAAGCAGAGGATATAATAAAAATGTGAAACTCGGCAAACTAAAAAAAGAAAAGAGGGGCGTGTCGTGAAATGACAAGGCCATCTTTAATGAGAGAACTCGAGCGATTTTGTCGATCCGTATCCCGAAATTGCAACTGAAGTTTGAAAACAGAAGTCAATCCAAAAACTAATTGATTATTTTCTTGCTTGTAACATTATTGCTTTATCCCACAATTTTCTTAATATATATATAAACCTTTGATAAAGATTTTTAACAAATATTATTTCACAGATTATGATAATCATTCAATTTATAAATTTCTTATTTTTTCAACAATCTTCAAAATGTACGTTTAAGTATATAAGATTATCTCTGTTAATTTAGCTGCTCTCATTATGAATAATCAAATATATATGGCAGAAATAAATACGATTTTTTGTTCATTTTGTTTTAATCCCGAATTTATTCTATGTAACAGATAGCAGTGGATTGATAAGCGACGATAAGTAATTTTATTAAATGTTTAAAACTATAACAAATAATAAATTTTAAATAGTATAAATTGCTTACCTTCTAGATGGCATATAGTCGATGCTTTCCCGCGTCTTTTCCTCTTTTCTTGTTTATACTATGTTATTCCTTTATGAAACTCACACGACATGAAAATACCGTTAAATTCGATTGCGTTGTAGATACTAATTGCAACGAAAAAATGTAAAAATAACAGTTAGACAAAGTTACGATTCGCTCAGTATTGAAAACTAAACTCGCACGATACTGTTTGTTACTAATGAATAGTATACACATGTATTTTACGATATTTTACTAATTAAACGCGTTCTAATAATCGTATATGTAATGTACAAGTTAACACTCTTCGAGAAATAATACATATGGAATGCGCGATAATTCTATCTAGAGTCTCGTCGCGCGAATGACAACAAAATTACACGCATGTAAACAGCGTGCTATACGTCGGGAAAATTCGACGTCGTATAGCGTGCTATTGTTTACATACAGTGATCTTGTTGTCATTCGCGCGACGAGACCTGAACGAGAAGGAAATGTCACGTGTTCAATACGTATCGTCGTATTATCTCTCAAAGATATTGAACTCGTGTAATTAATTAATTTTTGTAATTATCGCGTCTTAACTTGCACAGTCAGAATAAAGTTGCCGATCATTTTTGAACTTTTTCCTTATTAATAAAATATAAGACATCTAAAACGAAATAACTCGAACATTATTGAATCGCATATAATTAATAAAATAATGTACTATTGTGATACTTATTGGTAAGTGTACGTTTATTATCCTATTATTCCTATAAATATGATCGCAAGAATTATATATCATATACAAGTAATCGTAAGAAATATTAAATACGATCATTTATTTATTTATTACGATTATTACAATTAGCAATTATCAACTCGTTTGATTAATTAATTTTCGCGTTTCTACTAACCATTAACTCAGTATCGCGCAGTATCAGGATAAAATTGACATCATTTTCGAATTCCTTACTTATTAACAATATATCGCGAATATAAAATGAATTGATTCGAACGTTATTGAAACACGTTAATTAATAAGTATAATCGTTATGGACCTCGTATTTTAATATTTATTAACTGCGTATCATAAAGCGCATCAATGATTTATTTGAGCAAAAATCAATCGGTTGAATCAACAAAATGATAAAAAATGTTCTTGTATATTTCATTTTCCACAAATATCTATTTTTAATTTTAATTTGTATGAATTTATTGTATTACAATAAGAAATAAAATAAAATTGTCATGAAATGCATGCTATATTATTCGTTAACAACAAAAATAGCATTTTTTAATAGCAAGTAAATCGTAAACTTTGTATAATTATGATTTTCACATTTTTCCGTCGCAACATTATTTCCGTGAAATAAAATACACATCGTGTGTAATTAAGTCAAGAATTTTAAATTGTTGAGCGATCATATTCTGATTAGTACGCGCGCGATCAAAATTAAGTGTTTTCGCCTGGGAGTGCCATAAAGGAATACTGAAGACAAAAAAAAGGCCCGGGATGCATCAGATAATGACATAGAAACCATAGAGATAAGCAAATCAAAATTTTGTAAATTTAATTGTTTTTTATAAAATTAAGTTGGCAATAAAGTACATAATCATACCATATATCCATGTACAATTTCTTATAATGCCGGATTAACAAAAGATTTAAATTTTCCATTGGTATTTATTTCAAAAGTGAGAAGAAATCCCAAAAATTTAATTATTAAAAAATAATTAATATAACGCTGATATAATATCTGAAATATTCTGCTGAAGTGGAATAAGCTTATCAAGACGTTATTGAAACTTTATCAATTAATTATAATTTATCTATCTTTATTTACTTTGTTTTATAATTTATCTATCTTTATTTACTTTGTTTTACACGATTTCGTGTTTTGTTTATAATGCGAGTTGTGAAAGCTAGAATTATTTATAGCTTGAAACATATTTGACATTTAGTTTTATATAGTTGACACATAAAATTATATATTGATATAGTTTTATATTCAAAATAGATTTTATTACTTATGAACTTGATCCAATTAGATCTGAATATCTCATCGTCGATCAACCTATTTCTGCAAATAGTTAATAGTTAGTTGCGGAAAATTAACGGTAAAATGTCATTCGTCTCATGTCGTATGCAGATCATCGCAGACGAGATCGATCGACAAGAATTACATAATGAGAAGAACGGGTTTACAGAAAAGCGGATACGATAGCTTATCCCGTGAAAACATATGCATATATTATACACGACACCTATACAAGACACGTGTGGCTGTTATGTGCGGCTGCACATAATCAGCCACGCGCTATCTAAGCAAATGAACTGAAATCCCCCATCGTTTTCCCGGCGAATGCTTGAGCTTAATGAATGCCGCAAACAAAACATGCCGTGTCTTATCTCCCGGCCTCTTTTTGCCGCGACTGCTTTTTTGTCACGAACTTATCATTACATTTTCCATAATGATTGGTCAAAATTTCCCGTCTAATAAATAATAAAAGTAAGAGATTAAGTATCAAGAATTAAAAACGAAAACAAACTAGATTACAATATTTTATATTCCAAGCTTTAGCCGATACTTATTTTTTTCTGTTACACATAATTTATGTAATTTTATTAATATAATAATGTAACAATATAAAATTTATATTAATATGTATAAATTATAAGAATTGCATTATTGAAAAAGGCGATATTGTATGCTTCAATGACACATATTATTTAGCAATATCGATTTATCGAACACGTGAAATTTCCCAGATTGGAAGTTCTCGCCGTGGCGAGCCTTTGATAGGCGAGATTGTTACTCTGGAGACCGAGTGGCAGAAGGTAACGTAACCTAGATCACTTTATCACATGGTACGTATATCGCGATGACAAACCCCAGTATCGCTCGAAAGTCGGGGGATAGGTTGGCCACTTGATCGTTGCGGCCGCACTCGTGTTAGGTTGGTTCTAGTAACCTGGCATTAATAACTGTTGCACACATTGATACACTGTATGCGATGTACACATGGCTCGCCCTTGCATAAATCAAGCCGAATGACCGCGTAACGAAAAATCGCTCACGCTTTGTCCTATATGTCGATCCGCGCCAAGTCGCTTGTGGGCGTAATAGAAAAGTATTTATCCATAGCGATGTCGATAAATCGAAGGAATCGATTTAGGCAATCTCATAGTGTGCCATAAAAAATAATCTCGGTCAATTCAATTTTAACGCCATAAATACGGAAAATTAGATCTCACGCTATTGTCGCAATTTTATTGTCGCGAATAAAAAGTAGAGATTCATTATATTTGCGATCAAAATCATATATATCTCTATTATAATATAATAATAATTCGATAATATCAATTCTTTCGCATTTGCGTAGCAGCAGTGCAACAATTAATTTAATAAATTTCGTCCAAAATAAAGTACACGAATTAATTGGTCTTTTTGTTCCTTTTGCTAATTATTCAATGAGATTTAGAAAAGTGGATAGCAAAAAAGAATTATTCTCACATGTAATTTTATATATTTAGAAAAAATTAATATAAATTTATTATTATTTACATATATTTATAAAATCAATTATTTTTCTTCGATTTATTTTATTCTAAATTAATTCGCCATAAATCTTAATGATTTCTCTGTCGCTGTAGCGACTATAACAAAATTCTATGAAATCGAGTTATCAAATAGAATCATAACTTAATCGCGTCATTTATAGAGGAGCTATTTCTCGCCTCATCTTTCTCCATTTTCCTCAAACGTATAAAACAAACAAATTTCAACGACGCTTCTATTCAGGCATTATAAAACACGTAGCTAACGCATTAAAAACAATTATTTCAATGAGCGTAGCTAAGCTAAGACAAAATCATTAGTATGCATTTCCGCTCGTTGCGCGCACGAAATCGCGTGTTACACATAAATTTAAATATCCATTAAGTCTATGCCTATGTCTTTTTTCTTCACGCCATCGTTACACGAAATATGGACGATGCAATATTTTATATAAGAAATGCAATAATACAAGAATAAAAGGAAATATCCTCCTTCTGAAAAAATTGAAAAAATATTATAAACTTTTTTTTGCGCAAACTTTCTTCGAGCAATAAATACTCGTTTCTATAGAAAATAAAATATAAAACGTGACACAAAAGAATATAAAAATTTTATTTATCTTATTTTCCACATCTCTCCCCAATCTAATATTTTTCTACATTGTTACATCATTCTCTTCTTTTTTTCTTCCGAACTGAGCAACTAATTGTTCCAACATTTTTGATAGCTTCCCAAATTAGGACTTATCAGTCTTTGTAATCAGAGGGCAAACTGTAGCGCACATATACTCGAAAATTCGCTGATAAGCAGAATCACAACGGCGTCCGTAATTAAGGTATCATGTAATAGCTGCACAAGATAAGTAGCGTGAACAGGAAGGCAAAATTTATCTATAATTTTAACATCTTTTCTCTGATACACACATGCTGAATACCGCAAAAAAAATAATTTAATCTTCAACAGAAATTACTTTGATAAAGCATCATCTGTGTCAATAAATATATGCAAACAAGAATTTTTAAGTTAAAAATTAACAAAAAGATATAATACCAGAATAAACACACACACACACAGTATCTTAATATTTAATTATTAAGACTTATAATAAGGCCAGAATTACACGTGGTTTTGAAAATATGACTTTCAAAATTGAGTCTCGCTAATTATCAAATAAAAAAATGTTAATTATGTCTTTATGAACAAAATCAATGTGATAGATAACACATAAAATTCGTTACGCAAATATATATTTTTGATATATTTACAAAGTAAAATAGATTAGAATAGAATAGAATAGAATAGAATAGAAAGGTATGTTGAAAATATTATATAAAACTTCACAAAAAAATATTCAAAGAATCATATAAAATAAGATAATTTATATTGTTAATTACGTTCCTGACGCAATTATTATATATGTATATTTGCGATGACGAATTTCTAAAGTTTGTTCAACATACAGGAATCAAACATGAATCGCGCCCTTGGCTCTCAATATTTCATCGTGAAACACCCAGTATACTGCAAGTCTCGGTATCGTATGCATCTTCCGAGAAATCTAACCTAAACATCGATCGCTATATAAAGTCCATGCTTGCAGAGCGTAATATGTAATGCGATTCGATATACATATGTAGTGAGATTTAACGATCATTTCGATTCCTTTCAAATTTGCACGAGTAAAAACCTGATTTACTAAATCAATTAATGATGTACCTATCTACGCGATAAACAAGGATTCTAAGAAAATTCTTATTGATTATCGCGAATAAAATATATCGCATAATCTAATCTGACTCATTGTTAGTAATAAGATAATCGAGTGGCTAATGGATTGAAAACTTTTTCAAATATATTGAAAATCTCTTTCTCTCCAGGAGCAAAGGTCAGTTTTTTATTTGACGCATCATATGTTGCAGAAAATCGTATGTCAATAAACATATATCGTATATTACTACCGGAGATGCAAATGTATAGCAAAATATAAAATGCTCGAACTACCTAGAGAACGACATTCATAACAAAATGTCGTTTCAGATATTACATTATCGCGTATGTTACGCGAATTGCAGAAAAGTGCATGCGTACGAACCAGTAAAACGCGCATATATCGCCATGACCATAGCAAAAGATAGATATGTGTCTTCCACACATCTGCATTATACCCTTTCCACTACCACAGGTTATAACTTACTATTATCAATAAATAATAACGAATAACGATATCTTTTGATGACAGAATTTCTAGAACAGAGAAATTCCACGACTACAAAGTTTATTTTAAATTTAATAGAGATAAATACGATTATGTGTTATATAATCGTCGTTATATTAATAAATAAAGTAAAAAACCTAAATAACATATGTATACACACACACATATAGAATTCTTTAATTTTATCTTTGTTTTTGCTATAAAAAAAAAAATAAATAAACAAAGCCCACTTCATTTCAGTTTATTCAAAATTCATGGCATTAAGCATATTAACAATATTTATATTTCTGATAATACGTACAATTTCTTTTAAACTTTTTTTATGTGTGTGTGTGTATATGAGTGATATCTATTTTTACATCATACACTATTGCATCGGGCCCAGACTTTTTGCAACCGATCCTGCGCGGACGAATACCCATAATTTTACGCTCATTACGTGGGCGTAGGAAAACCGTGATCCTTGCACGGAAGACGTTTCCAACTAGCTTTCAACAAGAGGCGCCTGTACAAATCCAAAGCGCTTTTCAATTCGTGATCGCGTTATTCTCGTTGTAATTTACAAACGGAATTATATTATAATAATGACATCCCGCGTGCGAGAGATTAATAATTTTATATGACATTTATATATATATATATATATATATATATATATATATATATATATAACAATTCTAATAACGTCAATTAAAATTAACTAAAGTTTATTTTTTTTAATTTTATTTCTAATAAACGATAAATCCGGAATAATAATCTAAATAACAAAAAATTCCTACAAAATTTATTCAATTAAATATTCGCAAAAAGTTATCGCGATACTTGGCATTAGTTTTATTTTTATTGATATACGGTTTTACTTTCATTTTATTGATATTTTGCATCATTTTTATAGCGATACTTGGCATTATGGAAAAAGTATGAAATATCACAACAAAATATCTCATTTAACAATTTTTGTTTTCATTGAATAAAAGAGCAAAAACTTATTAGTTAGAAATAGTTTTGTAAAATATTACGTTACATCATATAAATGTGTATAGTTAAAAATAAATTATCATTAGTCAACGTAATCTGTAATCATAATCTGTATTGATTAATATACTCGCGTTTTAAATATAAACATGACGATAAATCTCAATGTAGTTAATTCCATACACTAGCTGCATATTTTATATTGTTGTTAATTCCACATGCCATTAGCTGCACATTTTACAGTGTTGTTATTTATATCTCTGTAGAATTTCTCTGTAGAATTATGGAATAGAATAAATTGTTTCGATCGAACAATTTTCGTTTCGAATTACGCTTCGCGTCATTACTAGAGATATAATAAAATGTCAGATAAAATTATATACAACAAAATTTCATCTGTATACATTACGCATTACTGTGGAATCACATAGTTACGTCTTACGTAGTCGGATGACAGCTTAACTTTGCTATCGAAGCAAAATGTCAAGTTTCAACACACGGCACAGAAAATATTTCATTGAAATTAATTCGATGACATCGGTATGTATTTCATATCATATTTTTATATAACAGATCGTAATAAGTATTCGTTTCTGATCACGGATAAATTAAATCAAAAGCATAAAAAAAATAATGATAAAAAAATTAAATCTCCGATGCAAAATTGATAAACTCAACTTTAATATCTCGCATATTATTCCCATATTACCTTGACATCTCTTTGTTGTGTCAAGGATAATAATGTACGTCCCAAAGGAACATTACGAATTTGAAAGCTCATTTTGCAAACTATTTCACCAATGTCGGTTAAGCTTAATCAATATTTGAGAGAATTCTCGTCTCTTTCTACAGCTAAAATTAAATGAACATAAGAAATCTCAATTAATTTTCAAATCGTCTTATATATTCCCATTAAATAACATTATGGTATTTCAAATTCCCATAATGATATAATGACTGTAAGAAACTTTTTTTGTTAGAAAAAATAGTTTAGTGCATCGATAATGAAGTTTATTTCACAAAAGAAATTTAATTTAAAAATGTAAGGCTTTTATATCATGATGTCAAATAGAACGTTTGATAAAATAAAAAAGGGGATAATATGAAGGGTAATCATGAGACATCATTTCCAGCATTTTAGAGTGACTTGCAGATTAGTTTAAACTGACTAATGCGCCGAAACCGGCGTTAATATATGGCGTGGGTGCTGGCATCGACCATTAGCATCAATCAAGAGGAGACCCAGTAGTCGATACCGCGAACATAAACTTCCAAATCGCAATTCAAATCGCATATGTTAGCATGTCTTTTTTGGCAACGTTTGCCTTTCGCATAGCAAAGAACGTAAAGAGAGTGAAGAGAAAGACAGACTCACATTTTGCTGTGGTCTGCCATGCCCGGTTAGGCTGTATCCTCTGCTGCTGGTCGCCCTCTCGAGCCCTCTTGACGATGTCGGACCTCCACCTCCTTCTCCTCTTCCTCCGCTCCGAGGGAGCTT
Source organism: Cataglyphis hispanica (assembly GCF_021464435.1). Classification (NCBI taxonomy): domain Eukaryota; kingdom Metazoa; phylum Arthropoda; class Insecta; order Hymenoptera; family Formicidae; genus Cataglyphis; species Cataglyphis hispanica. Next base: position 4,381,471 of record NC_065955.1, on the reverse strand, counting down.
CGGCGCCTTTCGGCGAACACCCTGACGACAAAGCTCTTCCAGACGGTCGCGGATGTGATGTACGTCAGATGATCCTGACTTCAGAGCGATAAAAATCCGCGACGATCACGCGGCAGAATCGCGACGAAATTGCATAGAGCCGGTTATACACACGACGAAACACCGTGCGACACGAATAATGAGGGAGAGCGGGCGGAAAAAGGGTGGGAAGGAAGGGAGAGGGGAGACGGGGACGGCGGCGAAAAGTGACAGGAACGTGCCGCGTGTGGCGAAATTTCTCACGATTTCACGACTCGACAATTCGCCTCGCGACTCGTAACACACGAATCGAAATATCACGGAAGACAATGATCGCGGCACTAGGCAATGCACACAATTCAGCGGAAACCGAACGCGTTTACGCACCGGTTAAAATGCGATTATACGAGACGCTTCGCGACCACTCGCGACCCGCGCGGCACAAACCATCATCGATTGTTGACGGCTCGCCTGCAATGTCGACATCTGTCCACAGCGACAGAAACGAATGACAGAGACGGGTCGATAAAACTGTAACAAAAACGGAAGACGTAATTAATATCAGATGGTATAAAGGTGTTGTAAATAAAATAAATATATAATGATCAATTATTATGATTAATTATTTGTAGTTAATATGAAAAATTATTTAAAAATTATATTCTAGATATGTACGTATATATATTCTTTTACTTTTAATTAAATATATGTAATATGTAATGTAAATGTAAATAAATATGTAATATGTAAAGTATATGTAAATAAAAATCAAATACATATATACACACATATGTACGTACACAGACTTAAGTGCATATATTAATAAAAAACAAAAAAAAAAGATTTTTATTGAAAATAGAATGTAAATTAAGAACAGCAGAAAAGAGTTAAATATGGATGGACATTAAATAATAGTAAATAATTTATGTTATAATGAGAGGAAGAAACAAAAATCCAACATAAACATTATCATAATAAACTAAATTGATACAAAACATAAAATAAAATATCGATATTAATTAACATTATAAGTATTTACAGTTGATGGTAATTATATCCTGCATTTTAATACATCTGAATGTAGTTATCAACTCATGATAAACAATTTCTCAAGCGTCTTAATTCTTGCAAAACAAATATTGTATATTTTTCAAAAAATTCTATTTTTACTTTTGTCCAATTCACATTTTTGTATTTTTAATCTATTATAAAATTTTTATTAAATAACTTTTCAGACTTTTTTACGACTATGTACATTCTGAAATAAATAGATAAATTTTTTTAAATTGTTCTAACAAAATTTATCTACGCAAAATCAATGTTAGATACAAGATCTAATTACGGACTTATTAATTAAATTAATTTAATAAAAATAAAATATAATTAAATATCTGGCATGTGAGTTATTATATATATAACATTTCGAAAAATTAAAATTAGCAACAGGTCCTCTGTAGACGCAAACGAGTCAAATCGTTCTAATTAGTCCAAGGCCGCTATTATTCCTAAGTATTATGATGATTAGTTCACGTAGAACATATTGGATTACCTTTGCATCATGGATTTTTCTGCTATCATAAGACACGTTTGATTTGCGTTTAAAAGGATGTTTATCTGTTCATCTAATGATAGTTCTCAGTTGTCAGAAAAAAAGAGAATATGATGTAAAACGTAATAGACTGTGCCTTATCTCATCACGTAAACAAATCTTACTCATTCTTAATAATTACGTGAGTGATTACGATTCTAATATATTTAGTTTATTGATGTAATTTATTTATTATTATATTCATTTATTATTATATTATATTCAGATTAGAGAATTAAAGCGAAAAAGTTGCAAAAGTAATAAGATACATTCTGACAGAAATTATATTTTACAATTTAAAATACTCACAACTCACAACATATACATATTGTATATTTGCATTCTATACTTTTTGCTCTCTCTCTCTCTTTTCTATTTCTCAAATAAAATTTAAAAAAATTTATTTGAGAAAGTTATGATAGATAAAGATATACAATCATAGTCACAATTAATAGAATGTAGGTCCCATTTCCAATAACTAAAATTAATAGTATATCAATTTAAAAATTTAAAGTATTAGTATATATTGGATTATTAGTATAAAAAAAAAAAAAAAAATAAATAAAACAAAAAATGCTGTATATATACATAGCTTAATTAATGTGAAAATATAAAATTCTATATTTAATAATAATATAAAATCCTATATTTTAAACTTTATTTAAAACTACATACTACATTTCATAGATTATTTTATTTTTCATAATCAAAATAAAAGACCAAAACTCGTTTTTTCTTTTCTTTTTTTTTTATTACCGCTCATATTGCTTATGTAAAACGTGTTAATAGCATTATAACAACAGGTATGTGCAAATATTGGTATCAAGCTGCACCTTATTTCCATATATGCCTCTCAATAATCAAACTTTTTTGTTACTATACATGCAGTAAATAGAAAACGAATCTCGATATTGTCCCGGTTTGTAACAAGTTGTCATCAAGGTTGCAGACGGAAGACAATGGAACTGTCGAGTGGTCAACGGAAAACGAGAACAAAGATATTGTTTGTACCTGGGAAAATATTTCTCCTTTGAAAGTGAATGCAGGAACGCAGATTTTTCAAGGTTTTCTCGATTAATTAAAGTTGAAGTGATTTTAAAGTGAAAATGGTCAAATATCGTAAGATGCGAATACAAATTCTTTCCTTCTTTACAAAATTTAATTTTGCAATTCTTTAAAAGTTGAAATTTTATAACCATTTTCAAATATACATATGTACAAACATTTATTACATTATTATATTATTATTATAAATCGTTAATTTAAAAAAATCTTGTAGCAATTTAGTATATAATGTCATGTAAATTTGTTTAAGGATACTCGTTAATTGTTTATTTAATTATGATAAAAATGAAGTAGCATTCTCTTGCATGTAAAATATCACAACGTTTATAAATCAAGTATACGTCCTCATAAAAGCAAGTAACATGTTCTATTACAGAGTTAATAAATATAAAATGACACATCCAAAATTTCGTCGGCTCGCTTTATTATTCAAAAAAGACGAAGCTAAGAAAACAATGGAACCGCAGCTCTTTGTGTGGCCCAGGGCCTAATCACACAATAGAGGGGGCCATTGTATGTAAAATACTTGCCGACAATAATTTAATATTCCTATCTATACGCGAGAAGTTGTGACTTTGCCGCAGACTGTTAAAACACACATAGCGATGAACACATTAAACTACTCGTCAATGCTATCACATAGGTACGTAGAATTTAATTCAAGCTTTTTTTCTTTTAACTGTCTACGAATAACAACATTACACCGTCCGATGCAATTTTCATTCTTGTTATTATATCAGGTTTTCGAGTTTTGTTCTTTTTTAAACATAATGAGATAAAAAAATATATATTTTATGTATATATTTATACATTTAATTAGTTCAATATATCACATTAATTATGATATTTCGATTTCTTCATATATTTTTTTATTTTGCTATGCGAATAACAATGCAACTTTTTTCAGCTCTTAAGAGAGAAGGCGCATATAGTATAATTTTCAAAATTAATTTTTTTTTTAAATCTTTTTATATTGAGATGTCTGAGAAACTTTTAAATTGAAAAAATTTTATATTGAGATGTCTGAGAAATTTTTCTACTACACAACGCAACGATAAAATTTAGTAATAAATATTTCAAATATATTATATACTTAAATATATATAGATAATGTTATCCGGTCCACTTTATCAAGCGCGTTCGCCGCACAATGAACACGCACGTGAGTGTTTTCGGAGGCAAGGAGTGTTTCTTGAGTCACATTTCGCGTAATTTCCGCGTAAGATGCGATTAGCTCGCAGCTGCGAGAGCAGAGTCCGCTCGAGAGACTTGGCATATATCGCCATGCTTCCTTCTTTGTCCCGCTTTGTCCGAGAAAACATTGCAAAATCAGCAGGCACGTGACTCGATCGACGTAAACAGTAGAAAAAAAGTCAAGTTCCATTTAATCGTTAAAAACGATCGTACGCAGCAAGAGATGAGCACGCACGTGACTTTGCGAAACAAAGACTAGCCGCAACCAGCAATATTTATTTATCACAGCACAAGCAATCACATTGGCATACATACTGTGTCGGTTGTTTATATTTTTCATCAAAAAACAATATTTTTAATTTATTTAATTAAATTATTTGCCTATTATAATTCAATTTGTATACTTCACGAATCTAGATATTCAAAATTATATATTGCATATTAAATAAATAAATAATGTAGAAATTAATAAACATCTGAATTAAATTAATAATTTAGAAAAAAATAATCTTTTTTTTACGAAGTATATACGAACACATTGTAGCCATAGATAATTAAATTTATATCACCGAGTGTATTAAAAAGAAGAAAAGGGCATTGATTTATATTTTGCTTTGTCATACTGCGCTTTCGTTATTATTAGATGCAGTTTGTGCGTGTATGTGTGTGTGTGTATATAAACGACAGAACTCTTTTGTCCAAGTCAAATGTCGATAAGATAATACCGCGAGTCTGTGTGCGTTATGCCACCGACGACGCGAGGTTGTCGCTAAAAAAAAACATTTTCATATAAAGTTCTTTGTTTCTGGATCGCGAGCGATCGGTGATTTGTGAACATAGAGAGATTAGCTTTTAATTGCTCGACATGAAACCTTTGTCTAAACGCGCACAAATTTATGATATTTATATTCGCGATAAAAATATAGGCATGCTACGTCACATCTTTGAAATAATTATTATACATAAAATAGAAAATTTTTTTCTCTTAATTATCACTAAAATTAATCGGAAAAAAAAAATAGATTAAAAAAAAATATATTAATGACGTTTTACTCGCTTACTATGTTATCTCTTATTGAAATATCTCTAAGAGAAATTAAAATAATATTTCGAGAATTACATTCATAAAGCGAATATATTGTATTGCATATAAATTTAATTAATAATGATTATAAAATAGAAATTCTGTTTTTCTTAATCGCCATAGAAAACAATAGACAAAAAAAGATTTTAGAAATAAATTGTTGACGTTTTACTCGCTTATGTTCTCTCTTATTAAAACATCTAAAAGAAATTATAAATAATAATTTTTAGAAGTATATTAAAAAGAAAAACCTAGAAAAGAAAATATATTGTATTGTATATAAATTTAATTAATAATTATTATACATAAAATAGAAAATTCTCTTTTTCTTAATCATACTGAAAACAATCGAAATAAAAGATCTTTTTATAAAAATTATTTTGTTTACTTTTTCTCGCTTTCTCTCTTATTGAAATATTTAAGAGAGATTATAAATAATACTTTGAGAGAATTATATTCAATGCGAATATATATATAGTATTGCATATGAATTTAATTTAGAATTGTGACGTTTTGATGTGCGGAGAACGGGAGTTTTTACAAACTTATAATTAAATTCGATCGCAATAATGCGATTTCAGCGTAAGTGCAATACGCAGGTGTGTGCGCGCAACATACACCTGGATGCACAAAGAGTTTTCCACTGAAATTTGCACATTGCCGCGTATGTTTTGCAAGTGGTGCGCGTTCGCGCTCTCTATTTTTGCAGCTGACTCCCTCCTTCTCGGCGGGTTCTTGCATATGTTCGCGATTGCGTATGACGGGTACGCATATACGTACAATATACTAAATGGCAATGACATTCCGTAGCGTCGTCTGTTTTTTTCCAATCGACCAACGTTTGAGATGTGATATCGCGGGTAGCTTAAGCCGACGGGGCGACCTTGGCTGCAGGCAGAAGCTAGCTCAAGGATGACGGCTGCCTTCTATTCGAATTTCATCATGGTGCAAAGCTAAGCGGGTGAATGTCAGAGCCTCATGAGTTTCATTACGCGCCCGTAACGAGATGTATCTTTACATTATAATGTCCTGTCACTGCTCATTTAGGTGGCTTTAATTTTAGATAGCGTATATGCCGCGCGAATTTGATTATCTTCTCGAAAACGTGTTTGATGCGTTAAAGTAGAAACCGATATAAAAAATCTTCTATATTGTACTGATTATATCTTAAAAAAGTTTGACATGTTACAAAGATAGTTGCATGGAAGAGCATAACTTTAGAAGAATCTGATTCTTTCGAGGAAAACAAAACAAACAATAAAACTTATAGAAATAATGAAATTGATAGAATAATGATTACGATTAATGATATTATATGCTAGAAATTTTTATTAAAAAAATGTAGTTTTGTATTAAAGAAAGCAATATTAATATATAAGAATACTCCTTTTATCTGTCGTAAAAAAGCTATTTTAAAAGTTCGTCGCTAGATGTTTTCCAGAATTACACGAGACCTTGAGTAGGTTAGCAATCTACGTGTTACATGTTTTCCTCGACCTATCGTTTCCTCTACTTTAATTGCTCGTAGGAGATATCTGTGATATCGGGAGATACCAACAACTACGAATATTTCTATAAAAAAAGCTCGTGCATTTCGCGGTTATTATCGAAACGATGATTACGTGCTCTGTTTACATGCTAGAATTACCAAATAAGTATGTCTAAATGTAATATTACCAAATAAGTATGTCTAATGTACACTAATTATCTCAAGCAGAGTTGGATGGATTTTTACAGCTGATTAAAACCGATCGCATCGAAAAATACATCTGGATTGCGATAAGCAAATAAATTAAATTGTCAAATTTTAATTTTTGTAACTTAAGAGCGCGTCCTTCTATTTTTTTACAAACTTTGAGAAAGAGAAAGAGAGAGATACTACGCGAAAATAAATTGTTTTATCGATATTATTCATAATTGTACAAAAAGCACAATTCATACAATTTTTAACCGTGCTAGAATAAACTATAAAAGTTATTAAAGATCTAAAAAATTGTTTCTCTCTGCTTCTCAATTTTTTAGAAAATAATCTATATGATTTATATAAATATAATTTATAAATATATTTATAAATATTATATAAATATAATAATAATTTATATATAAATAAGATCTCTTTATTATTTCTATATTATTCGCCTGTAATATTTTCTTCTTATTCTGATGCCGTTATCTTAAATAAAAAATACTCACTACAGTCCGCGCGAGTGAGAAAGATAGAGCTATTTAACGGAGCTCGATACTTTTTGATTCCACCGCCCCCTCCCCCTCCCCCACCCCCGAGGCTCCGCTACAATCACGATATCGAACACTCATACGTTCATACTCAGATTGATCGGGAAAACTAATTATAATACAAAAAACAGTTATTTCTCTCTGCTTCTCAATTTTTTAGAAAATAATCTATATGATTTATATAAATATAATTTATAAATATATTTATAAATATATTATATAAATATAATAATAATTTATATATAAATAAAATCTCTCTTATTATTTCTATATTATTCGCTTATAATATTTTCTTCTTATTCTGATGCCGTTATCTTAAATAAAAAATACTCACTACAGTCCGCGCGAGTGAGAAAGATAGAGCTATTTAACGGAGCTCGATACTTTTTGATTCCACCGCCCCCTCCCCCTCCCCCGAGGCTCCGTTACAATCACGATATCGAGCACTCACATACATTCGCACTCAGATTGATCAGGAAAACTAATTATAATACGAAAAACAGTTAATTGCCGCGATGCGGTTTCACTTACCCGTCCAATGTACCGCTGCCGTCCCAGCTCTCGCTCCATCGTTTCCTTATTCCTTCACTCCTCGATACGAATCGAATTAATGCGATACGATAACCGTTCACTATTTCACACGACATATTCCGACACTCGCGAGATACACGTCGGGCGAATAAATCACACGAAACACGGCGATCGTTTGTTGCATCGCTACGATACACGTACCCGATGTCCGTTACACGCGAAGTGATACAGAATTTTTTCTGTTAAAAATTTGAACTGCGCGACAATTTCATACCGATGCCTGATACGTGGATCGTCGCCTAGTTGTCGCTCGCGCCACGAGGGGTACCAACCGTGAGCGACCCCTTTCCTCCGACAGTTTTCGCTTGTAAAATTGTAAAATATATTTGGAAATTTTATGTAAATTATTTCGTAAAAATATAGACATAGGAAAGGAGCGTAGACTGTCACTACCCAATTTGTATCGTAAACGGCAAGGAATTTAACAGAGTTCTATCCTTTTCTAACGGGCGTTGGTAGAAATAATTTTTCTACTTTTGATAAAAAGAGAGGAAAAAAAGCGTAGTATCGCCGTCTCTTTCGTTGCGTAGCTATGTCTCTATAATATAAATGCATCAATTGTATAAGCAAATTCTGCTTAAAAGTCTAATGTCTAATCAGTCGTACAGAAGAAGAAGAAGAAGAAAAAGCTTTTACGATTACGACGTACATGCTCTTCCTATGTCTAATACGGTGTTATCCGATTCTAGAAGCGTCTGTTAGCGTTTGCGATCGCTCGCGAACAGGTTGGTCACCCTTGGTCTAGGCAGCAGGTTACGAGCACGAATATTCCACATATCAGATCGGTGAGTCACGCATCTAGTTCGATATGTTCCGGCTACCCCATTCGCAACGCTCGCGCCCACGCGACCACTCGCGTGACTCATCCGTGATTCTCGGAAACGCGCCGCCATTCTTGGGATCTCGCTCGAGATTTTCGCCGATGCGTTACTGGTTTTAACCGTTAGCTATAAAAATTCTTTTCAATCCATTCGAAACTCACAAGTGCGAACAACTATCCGTCATTTTCAGTCGAGCATTGACGAAATTAAGGTAAAATACTGGATTTTTTATCACAAAAAACTAAATACATGCGTGTGAAAGAAAGAGAAAGAGGGAGAGATGCGTTAATAAATCATTGCATAACAATTATATTTTGTATCGACAAGAAGAAATGTAATAAATATCGAAATAATTGCAATATTATCTAATCATTGATTTATTCATTGTAATGAATGTAATCGCAGAGTACTCTAATAAAATATGTCACTTTTACAGTCGATCTATCTTGAGACGTGATCACGCGCCGTACCTTCGATTTGTAGTAAACATCGAAGAAACACGTGGCGATATTTTTATTCGCAAAAAGGAAGGCCGATGCAATTGTTGGCTCGCGCGAATAAATCACGACGTTCACGTGTACGACCTCTTAATACGTCCTTCGCGGGAATGCTGAGAGTAAGATTATCTTTTGTGTGAATAAGATATACAACTCTGATAGAGCTGATTCTTTGAGTATTCAATAGATTCGCGAGGAATATTAATTGGAAAATTTTAAAACATTTTCATATAAATTTCTTTCCGCGACAAAAAATTGACATCTACTCTTTTTATTATCTCTTATTATTATATCTCTATCTTTCTAAAAAAGATTTAGATATTAGAGATCGCGGAAGATGATTGGAGAAAATAATAAAGTATTACGCGAGATATAAACATTTCCTGGAATTCAACCTATTCCAAAAAAATATAGAACGTCTGCTTGGTCATCGTCGTATAAAATGATACAAAGTGATGCGCAACTTTCATCTTTAGGTATTCGACAGAGACGTCAAGTTATAAATACGGTTCAGTGGCTAGAATTTGATTTTTTAAAAATATTTAATCGATATGTTTATATATGAAATCTTTTATTAACAAAGAGTAAGTTGAACGTGTGTGAAATATATTTAATATTTTATACAAGCTCTTTCTTAAAAAGAGAAAATTTATAACAACAAAATCAAATTCTTGTATGAATCATAATCAATTTTCTATCTTTGTTCAATTGATAACATTCCATTCAAAAGCTGTATCGTGTCACATTCCTCATATATAGACTTTAATGTAATTAAAACATCGAGTCGCGAATAATGATATGGATTAAAGAACAAAGATAAGAAATAATTAAAACGCATTTTAATAATAATCCGAGCGCCGTGTGCGTAGATAGCGCCTCGTTATCGAACATTATGGCACGGTACTGTGGCGCTGGACGGGGATTGGCCGACTGGGAATAGCCCATGACGTCATCCAGCGCTCGAGAGACCTCGAGCAGCCTCGACTCTCTCCGCGGTTCGAACGCGGATTGTCGAACGCGCGCGCGAGGTATTCCCCCACGGTATGAGTCATCGGGTGCAGTTTTGCACAGTTTCGAGCAAAGGGACCTGCAATTCGTGCGTGTCGCCTTCGAGTTCGCGTATATTCGCTAAGATCCGGCGCAAGATCTTCGCTTTCGTTTCACCTCCTCCTCTCTCTCTCTCTCTCTCTCCTTCTTAGAGTACACCAACTCTTCGCATCTCTGTCGTAAGAGAGAGAGAGCATAGAGAGGTTATAAACGCAACGTACTCTGATTCTCGGTTTTGACGCGGATTCGCAAAAGTGAACGGCAAGATGAAACTGGACGTTTCCGATGTGCTATACGACAGCTCCAGCGTGTCGAGTGACAGCGGCACCTCGCAGAGCTCCCGCGTCAGCCATGATTTTCTCTCCAGCATCGCGAATGCGGCCGTGCTACCCAATAACGTAAGTACCGAGCTGAGGAATGTGCCGTTGTATGTGCATGTGCGTGATGCGCTGATGCAAATGCGATGCTGCTCGATTGTATCGTCGCGATTACGTCGCGCTGAATTCCAAAACGATCGACGTCTCATCGCGGCTCGCGTTACGTAACCTCGCACGGCGTGACAATAAATGCGTTAATGTTTTAAAGCGGCTTTCTGCCTTTAACCATTGCACCTGGCGCAAAGTGTCTCGAGGAAAGATGAGTTTCGATATTCGATAGAAGAGAAGATAATCTAGAGCGCGATTTATACTTTCTTCTATTCTAAGTTTTGCGAATTATAAATAATTTTTATCGTGTAAAATTGAATTATAATAAAAAAGGAGATATATATAAATCGAATGCAAAAGAAATATTTTAGTTATTACAGCATAATTTAAATTCTTCATTAAAATAGAAATTTCAAATACAGCATGGCTAAGTAGATATATATCTGTATTTAATATAATATAATCTATATTTATATTTTTGAAATGCATTGATGCACATATAAATCCATATTACTTTACTTTTACGCATACAAACAATATCTTACGCATTCTTATCTTCTCATCGACAAATATTTGAAATTCAGAAAAATATAGACACAAAATGGAGTGCATAATATTGCATTGCTTTCTTATCTTACTTACAGAGATAAAAAGCAATTTAATGTTTCTTGAAACGTTTTGCTAACACGTATGTCACAGATAAATAAAGCTCGCGATAATTATTGTTCAAGTCATTCGAGCAGCGAAACATTCGAAATATTATAACATTTTTAATTTAACAACTGTGTATCGAGATAAATTAGCTCATCATCGAAAATATAGTCACAAACTTCTGCGAACATAAAATTCAAACTTAAAATTCAGCTGATCAAAGTATACTGAATGATAAGCTGTTATCAATAACATGTGCATAATCGCACAATTTTTGAATTTGAAATTTATTGATATTATATAAATCACGTAAGGAGAGTCGATCAAACATTATTTTCATAAATCGATCAAAAGTGATGCACACGATTATATAAACATATAGTTATATATATATATATATATATATATATATATATATATATATGTATGTATAATATATTTATATTATTCTTTGTTAAATGTTTAGCGGAATCGCTTAGAATTACGTAAAATTATTGCTTATAAGCTATCATATGACATATTTCAATCACGAGTACATCTGGAAAATGCATACTATTTCACAGAAACATAAATTCTTATACAAGATGTACAAGTGCTGCTTGTCAATACTTCTTATGATGATTCATCACATTAGTAGTTTTACAATATCAAGTAGGCTCTCTCTCGAGATCGATTTTAACGAAACGTTTACATTAAACGCGAATATATATTAAAAAATCAAATAAATTAATAATATTTATTATGCAATGGGATTATGTTATGAAACGTAATTAATTAAATATTATGGTTTTATGCTCATGTTTGGATTTGATTAGTCTCTGCGATATTTGATATACATATAACAATTATGAAAGGCATTATAAAATATTTTAACTATTCGCTCTATTTAAAATCATTTAAAGAATTCATAAAATTTAATCTCTCAAGAATTTTATTAATGCTACAATTTTTTATCTTGCGAAAATTTATATAATCTTGCTTTTATATCGTTTATCTGAAAAAATTAAGTTACTCATTTTTCTATGATTTGATACAAAATTTAATATATAATATTGCGTTTATCAACATCATTACATTTTTTGCACAAAGAGTTAAATTATTCTTCAACACTACACACATACATACATATAATGCATTACAATGCAATACAATGTGTCAATCATGATCCTTGTTTGCATTCAAAGAGCTTCTTTATCTGAGGGCATTAGAAGCAGCCTGTCGCTAAATTTATAAAGCGCGTGCCGTCATCGCTATAAACTGAATTGCTCGAGTTCAAATGAAAAACACATTTTCGTATGCCACGAATAAGTCGCGTGAAAATGTCACCAACGTTATCAAAAGCAAACTGCATCGTACTGCACGTCACAGGCATGCAATGTCTATAGGTACAGGAATATTTTATTGTCTCTAGAGATCCATAAAGTTAAAACCTACAGCTCCTAAGCTCCTCTTAACTGTCTATTAAAATTTGAAATACTTGGAAAGTCTAATAATTTTATTTATTTTATTTTTAAAAAATCTAAAAAAATATAATTTGTAAATATCTTGATTATTCTTATTATTACACTCTATTTCTAATCCATATAGATCTCGCAAATAAATTAAACACGCCCCTGTGTATAGATAAAGTACTTTCATTCCGGTTCTATATACATGTCCTTTTAAGGTGCATACTACGTGCATCATGCCAAACCTCCGAGTTACTACGGAACGATCCAATCGGGCGTTATCTTTCTTATTGCTGCGTCCATTCACCGATCAGCAGAGATCAATGGTCTCTCCAGATCGCCGAGTGTTTGCATTTAGGAACGTGTCTTCGCGCGAACTTTAAAACGTGACACGTCGATGAAAAATTATTCTCTTTCCCGCGAATTATCCTGCGAATTGTCGATTTGCGTTTTATAAATGATGAAATGCGTCATTGATACGATGTAGTTCGATGATCAGTCTTGACACTACATAAAGGAATATAGGACTTTGATCTTGAACTGCGAATAACGAATTGTTTGTTTTCTTGATGTCTAGACATGCGTCGAAGCTTTACAGTTTCACCAAAAGGAATTTAATTGTTCCTAATAAAAAAAATAGTGTTTGATTTGTAATAATATTTTAGGAGAACACACAAGGAAATAATTAAGTATAATATAATAAATTATTTATCGGGAATATTATGAATGGGAAGATTAATATTTATGCATTTTCTTGTAATATTTAATAATTGTAAAGACTGTGTCCATTTTTTTATAAGGTATATTTTTATATAAAAAAAAATGACTTACTTTTTCTGAATTTTATATTGTATTTTTATATTTCAAAGTATTCAAAGTCATTATCAATAATTTTTCTAATCTATATTATATAAATAGTATCTATAAAAGAGATAAGATGTAAAAAATTTTATTATATCTTATGCTTCTGATTCACAATTATAATATTAGTATGTCGAGATAACTACTTTTCTCTCTTCATTTATTTTATTTTTTACGATATCTACGATTCAGCAAAACTGCATGCGAATTCAAGATGTTCTATGTAAAAATGTTTATTAAGCATGTCAATCGCGTCATTATCGTTTCGTATAACGTATACTTATTTAATAATAACAGTATTTGCGTCTATCTTCATCGTGATTTATTACGACGTCGTGACATGTATATTTATAGATGCAGACAGGAAGTAGAAAATTCTCTTTGTCGCGACAGACAATATCTCTATGGCATCGACAGGGGTTAGTGCCAGTGCGTTTGTCTCTCCCTTATATAGGGTGTTCCAAAGTTGACGAAAAAGAACCTTATATATGTATACATATATATTCCTTAATGTTACTACACTTCATACACTCTATATTCCTTAAAATTTGAAGTTTTCTTGATAAAATATCGAAACACTAATTAATTTTTTTTTAATTTTACAATTAGCTTCCGAAATAAATAATATTATAAATAATTTTATAAACAGTTTTCGAATTTAACTAGACAGTTGTGTTTTCCTCTTTACTCAATTTTTTGCAAGTTAGATCATTATTTATGTATAATCTAACTTGAGCCGAATTTCATTCTACAAGATATTTATTTTGTGAATTATATTAAGAAAAAAGTCATTAACTTAATTAAATACGTTTAGTTGGTTATTATTTTTTTAGTTGAAATATTTAAGTTCAAATATTTAAACATTTTAACTAAAGAAATGATAACACACTAAAGATATACATATTTAGTCAAATTAATGACTTTTTATTCTTAGTATAAGACAATTGCAAGATACTATAACAATAAACTTTCTAATTTGAAATGTTATACAGAACGGTTATTGTTCTTGAAATACCTTTGATAAGATAAAATTTCAAACTTGAAAAGAATAAAACCTTACGTCCACATTTAACGAATTGTATAAGACACCCTATACATTCCCTGCGTGTAAACAGGATGGCGGTGGTATTGATCTAGCATTTCGCTCGGCGTGCTCGGCTTTGGCTGCCTTCAACAGCTGTTTTATAAAGAGCCGCCGCGCGCGCCCTATGACAGCTCGACCATTTAAAAACACGCGTGGCGAGCACGCAACGCACTCGGCGCGCGCGACACGGATCACATTCTACCGCTGCGCAATAACGCTTATATTGCCAGATAATACCTCCCGCGCCAGCTGTTGTCACCTAATTATCTCTCCTATTAATTACAGGGCTCGAACGCAATTGTGCGATAAAATGCAAATACTTTATAATGACCACAGGAGAACGAAAGTACATCTGCCTATATTAAACTTTTATTAATCTTTTCACTTTTTAGTTTCGCATTGAAGAAAATTTATATAATTATTTCAGAAAATTTGACAAATTTTTGTAAAAGTTCTCGTTTTTGAGAAAGTGAGAGAAAGTTTGAAAAATTGCGGGTAATAATTAAAAACAGGCACGCGTGCCGTACAGAAAAACTGATTCACGATCTTTCGCCATATAATTTATTCCGCATTGTCCTGTTTTGAATATCAAAAATGTCTACAGGACTTTCCCGGGTAACGCGATGGGATTGAAACTTTTTTCCTCGCACGAATTTCGGCTTCGTTTGTTATCCACGCACGCGCACAAACGTCGGCAGCTAGAGTGACCAAGCCGTAATCTCCCTCCTTAAAATGTCTCTTTGTCGCGTGAACAAAGCCGATCCTCGTAGCATGGATCTTCGTTCTCGTTACCCCGTTGTGCTCGTTAAGGCGCGTTAGGTCTCTGTTTATCAAGACAATGAACTTTCCGTTCCACAAAGCAAACGAACAAACGAGAATCTATATGTATATTTTAATAATAAATATAATAACTTATATTAATATATTGTTATATAATAATGTTATTTTTGCACGATTACATGTATATGATTATGTTAATTATAACATAATATTTAAAAATTAATGAAATTTCGATGAATTACTTTAATTAAGTATATACTCAAATGTTTTTAAATTCAAAGTAAATAAATCAGAGAGTTTTTATAGAGATCATGGGATAGATAATTGATCGAATATTATTGTGTAAGTTTGAAATGCGATAGCGATTATGTGGACAGTAGGTTGCTCGAATTCAAAACGATTATTCTCAAACTTCTAAATGCATTACTACCACATCTAAATTGATTTTATGGATTAGATTGATTTTTATTTAAAATTAAACTCATTGGATTTTTTTTATTTAAAAAAATAGTATATCTAAAGCTATTTGACCTCAATGAGTCTTACTTATTTATTCTATTTTACAGAAACTTTTAATCATTATCAGTTTGTTTAAAGTTAAAGTTTACTTTTGACTGTTATCTTAAAGAGGATAATAAGAAAAACTTTTATCTCTTCACATTAATTTAATCAATATAAATCCCAGATAATTTTAAGTTAACAAGTAAATCAAATAGCATTCTCTCAAGAGCATAGTCATAATACACATAATGATACTTCCGATTTCTTATTCAGATAATTTATTAGAAATCTTCTTCCCTTTCTTTAAAAGGTTTTCAATATTTTATTCTTAAATGTAGACGATTAAAATGTTATATCTGTCTGGGGTAAAATCGGATTTCCATTACTCGGAGCTGTCTATTGATAGCGGACAATTAAAATGCAATCAAGAAAAGTAAACGTAATTAGGAACGTGCCATTGTTCGTTAAGAGCAATTACGTGAATTGATACATCACGACATTTACATGCGCACTTTTTATCTTTGTTTAGGGATAATAAATCTTTCGGAAGCCGTATCAACTTTTAAACAAACTAAAAGATTTTCTATCAGGATCTTTTATCTAGAAAGGGTTTGAAAGCGTACAGAAGTAGGTAAAACAAAATTTTTTTTTATTCCGTGATTTAATTGTTTGGAATATTTTCCGATAAAGATATATCAGAGATGAAAGTTTTTGTACTTGCAAGTAACTTTCCGGCAATTAAATGTTTTTTATAAAGATATAAATGAAAGAATCATCAATAATTTAATATAATTTAATACAGCTACATAAAAGAGTAAATTAATCATTGTGTAACATAAGAACTTACAGTTTTAGAATTTATTATTTTCATTCTCTTAGACAAACGAGATAAATTAAATTGTCGAAGAAAAATTGATTTTATCTTTCAGAAAAAAAAAATCTCATTAATACGTTCTAAATGCAGGATTATAAAAAGAAATAAATATGACTCGTGACCAATAAATAAAAAAAGTGTTAAATTTTAATAATATCAAAAGTGTATCGCATAAAACATTGTTCACACTGTGTGTAGACACATGTAATTATCTGTTTTATTTAATACGATTTAATACGATCTCTTTTGCAAAAGGATTAATTGAATTAACAATTCGAAGAACACGTGGAGCATTCGAATTGTTTTCAGTACGTCCTAAACTGCGTCACAAACATTAGACGTTCCTCGTTTGCGTTGCAGCGCAAAAGCACTCGTTTGTTGCATAAACAGATCTGGCGATATGTTGCCCCGGATAAATAATTTTTTACCTTCCCCTCTTATTCTCTCCCCCTCTCTTTCTTCTTCGTTCATTGGTTTGTGATTTTAAGAACGGATGTATATGTATAACTCGTCGGGCAAATATCTACCGATCGCACACAAACAGCTTGTAAATTACATCGTAGAATACGATGAAGAACGCGTACCTTTTTGCACTTACGAAGGTTCGTTGCACGGAGAGAGTGCAATATGCATTCGCGAAACGCGGTAGAGAACAGAGAGAGAGAGAGACAGAGAGAGAGAGTTGCGCACGTGCGCGGCAGATTGTTATTGTTAAACATGGTTTCTGCGATATAATGCATTCGCACGCCTATTTTAAAAATTGCAGTCAGCATCAGTGAGTCATCGCTAATCATCGCGTAATACGTTATTTGACGTAGGGGATACTCATATCACGCACGTTCGCCGAGAGACAAGCTCTAATAAAATTTATCCCGACGATAAAATTTGATTGTTCAGCGTTGCCTAGTAATTTTCGCCTGGTTACTTTTTTTCCCCGCAACATTGAAACTTTAAATTTCGGATCACCCTGATCGATTCAATCAATTTCACCGACTTGAACGCATATCCTGAACGTGCAAATTGCGATCCGGTAATTTCCACGCTTCCGGCGTACCGTCAAAAAATTCCCCCTATGGATCTCCTGTGGATCCCCTCGATTTATTGGATTATGCAAGTTAGCCGCGCGGTATAATCGCGCTACCTAGAAAAGGGGATCTAGTTCTCCGTGTGTTCCTCGATTCCGTGAAATCGTCGAAACGAACAGCGACGCTGCGTTGATTGGCCGGTCGCTATCGCGCGAATCAGCAATCAAGATGGCGATGACGTCACGGCAGAGCGCGCCCGTATGCGAATTGGTGGGGGGAGAACGACGCTCGGCTTTCCTATATAGTTACTCAGTCACGTTGGCGGGCTCAGTCGACAGGCATACGTAAGCGCGCGTAACGCAAAGTGAGCGATTAGACAGGCTCGTTGATCATACACCGAGCTTTGTGACAGTGTCGAGTTCTCCGTCGTCGCGTCAAAATCACTTCGCGGCGAGATTATCGAGTGTGACGCTTTCTCTCTCGGACGGAATTTTTTTTTTCGATCCGAGTTAGTCGAATTCGTTCGGAAACAATTTGAACTTTGGGTCTGAGTGAAATTAATTGAAACGCAAGATCACATGATGACGCAACGGGTGCCCAGCGCCGGCTATTGCGACAATATAGTCGAGGATCACAGCTACACGATGTTTTCCATGTATCCGCCGACCACGATCGTACCGGAGCACTGGCAGCTTACGAAGGAGGAGAATGCCATGGTAAGAAGGATGCTATTGATCGCTGAGAATTTTGGGCAGGAAATTAGATGTTTTCTCTCTCTCTCTCGCGCGCGCGTGGCATTGTCTATCGCGACTTTTTGCCCATCGATTATTATTGTTTGTTATCATTCTATCTTTATAAATTTTTCAATATAATATTGAATCGAAAGTTTGGATATCTTACGCACATTATCTGATATTTTCGTGTAAAAATAAGCATGTCTTCCATCCGCAAAATATTAATATATTGAAACACATATAATGTATAAAATGTTATTGATCAATATTTCTCGATATACATATGTGTATGGGAATGTTTCAAATATTTTATATTTTCAAATCTCGTTGTAATAAAACTATTCGTGAATTATTTTAATTTTATATATATATTTATGAAAATATGTATGATTAAATTAAATTATCTTAGAATGTTTAATATATGAAACACATATAATGTATAAAATATTATTGATAAATATTTCTCGATATACATACGTGTATGGGAATGTTTCAAATATTTTATATTTTCAAATCTCGTTGTAATAAAATTATTCGTGAATTATTTTAATTTTATACATATTTATGAAAATATGTATGATTAAATTAAATTATCTTAGAATGTTTAATATAATACTACAATTATATATACTCGCGAATTTTATTTAAAGTTACTCGCGATAAAATGCTTTATCATGCCGCGTGTCAATAACTACGTGTAAGCAAAAATATGATCGATTTTTGATGCATACAAATCATCGATTATGCGCTACTCATGCAGGTGTCATAGTTCAAGGTTGGATCGACAATGCTAAAACTATGGTTGCATTCCAAAACTGGAATCGCGATTAGGCGAATTACACAGTTAATGCTTCCTGCATTTTTATAAAAGAAAAGGAATTAACTAACTGGATAAAAATTATTTTTTCTTGTCTTTTCCTGAGAAGTTTGTTTGGCGATAATGATATCGAATGTTTTAAAGCGCTGTTTAAACGCGCGCGATTTTCTTCCTGTACATTTATTAGACGTGACTGCAAGGCAATCTACGGTGCTCGACATCGACAAAAATAACGCACTGATTAGATAAATGTAGTGTATTGTTAGAGATGATACCAATGGATATACAGTCGCTCGTAAGTGAAAACGCGTGTCCAGGATGAAGAAATCTATATCTTCTATACATTGTAATTTTATATTTGAACAAAGAAACGAGTAAAGCTGAAAACTAATTAAGTACCACAAATAATAGTCTGACGAAATAATTTTTAATGTTTCATTTTTCCAGAAACATAATTCACATTAAGTTAGTCTCCGAAATTGTATAAAATAAAAAATAATAAAAACATAAGTAATATACATGATGATATATTTACGCATTTAATGTTATTCATATCATAAGTTTAGCTTTATTAAATTCGTGCGACTTGTAATCGCAACTTGTAATCTATCATTGATATTCTGTGAACTCGTTATTTAAATCGACTCTTTATTCTTTCTACGAATAATCCACCATTTAATATGCGCGAGTGACAATATGTACAATCATAAGAAACAGTTAATAATTGCGTGCCTTTCATATCGACGAATAACGTGTCACAAAAACAGATAAAAGAAAAGAGAGAGAGAGAGAGAGAGAGAAACAGAGTTTTATATAATAACGATTTACAATTAAATTAATAATCGTGTTCATGTGATGACATATTTATTTTAAATTTTCCAAGAAATGAGATAAGGAGATAGAGATAGAGAGAGTTATCGCATTTAACGCGCGCGATTCGATGACTCTCACCTGCCGATCCTATCGATTTCATTTAACTCTGATTTCTACGAATTTCGAGTTGGCGTATATATTCGCTCGCTTTATCACTAATTTCTTAATTTACCTCGAAAATATTCCGAATAAGCTTGATAAATAATGAGTGTTTTATAAAGGAAAATGACACGATATAAAATAAAGATTTTAAAGTACGTAAAAGAAAGAAAACATATAACAGATACGTTCATAATTTTTCAAAATAACTTGATACTTTTATAATTAGACTATGTATAAAAATATTATTATTTTGAGTATAATAATATAGAAAAAGTAGATATTTCAATAAAAGATTTATTGGAGGAAATAAAGATGTATATAGGTATAGTGATTTTAGTTTATTTGTGCTTATAAAAAAAGCGAAATTCTGAATACAGTAATAGCAAGAATTAGGAAAAAAAGGATTTGAAAAATCATTTTCTTTCTTAAAATATTTTCCATTTTATAATTTATTTCACTTTCAAACCAATTTTTTAAGTTATTAAAAGAAATAGCCTTTGGAATGTTGTCCGAGTATTGTAGAATATTTCTTATCGCTGAATATATTTTTACATTTTTACTGTAATAGCATTTTCTAAAAAGTAAGCGAAGGTCTTCCTCGAAACTGATGTTTATCGAAACCTATTATATAAGAGGTCTGCCAAGCTTTCGAAAATAATTTCCGCCTTTTGAGGAAAACGTATTTCAGTTTTTGATCTTCGAACGTAAGAGATTAACACATATTCTTGTTAATAAATATTTTAGAACAATCATGGAATTATTTATTTAAATAATGAAATTAACCGATTTTGTAGGTTAATCTTTAAAAAGCTTTTCATTTTTATGAACTTATAAATGTCATCTGATTTCTAATTAGATACCATTAAATAGAAATTCAAAGAGTGTTATCTTTTTATTAAAAAGATGTTTAATGTTAGATATTAATCCAAATTAAATATGTTGTAAGATTATATTATAAAAATGATTATAGAAATCGACGTATAAGTAGACCAAAATATTTTCACTTTTAGTCATTAGAGAAGTCATTAAGAGAAAAACTTCCTATAGGAATTCTTGCATATATTGTCTGCAAGAAACTAAAGGAAAGCAGTTAAATCTGACAGGAAGCGAACAGTTAACGCTCGTTAACCCGCCAATTAGAAGGTTTCGTTGAAGGCGGGGTTAAGTCTAGTGAGAGCAATACGTATGGGTCATAAGGCAAGAGGTGTCCTACTCTCAATATTAAGGAGATACTTCTTGAACATGTTCCCTTATTATTTATCTCTTCCGTAAAAAACAGTCACTAGAGAGAGAGAGAGAGAGCGCGCGTTATTCCGAATAACAATCCGCAAATTTAAATATATGAGTTTTCTATGCCTCTAAAAATGTATATTTTATATTTTACATTTATATATTATTTATATATTATATATATTATATATTACATTTATCACAAACTATTTCTATAATAGGTTACTAAACTTATTTTATTCTTTGAGACTCAAAAAATTACATTTAAAAAAAAACTTGTTTTCGATACTATAAGCATTTCTTGTCTGTCAGTGATATATTTTTGCCTACATCGAGAATAATCGATGAATAAAACATTTGTTTACATTTATTTTATATCAATTATACGAAATACTATTCTTTCGAGATTAATGTATCATACATGATTATTTATGTGACATTGTTTATCTGACATTTTTGTTTTCTTTTTAATACGGATCGTTCAAACGCCGACGACGACGGTGTTCGAAAAGCGATATCGCGTGTGGAAATTTCCGGTATTCATTATTCCTTTTCTTTATTTTTTATTTTTGCCATGCTTACCTCAGTTCACGTCTCGCGAGAGGCGGGGCGCGGATGAGTCATGGCGCGTAGTCCGCCGGCGATTTATGAATGAAAATCCACGCACGTGTGGTGTGCACGTTGCTGCCGCCTCGTAGTAGTGACATGCGACGCCCGCCATGATTATTCGCGAGTCATAAACATGTCGATTGTGCCCGAGCGCGAGATAGATCGATACCGGGAAGAAGGATGTGTCGTCGAGTTGCACTTGTGACAAGCTACGCCGCACGTTCGCCTTCGCATTCCGGGAAGTCGATCGCTCCATCAAAGAGGAAAACTTGTTCAAGGTTCTTGTCAAAGTTATTTCTTTGTTTTTTAAGTCTCGAAGTAATATCATTCTCTACAAAAATAAGTCATCACGAAATCAAGTCTTTTTTCAAACAACTGCGTTTTTATTTATTTTCTTTTTCTCTAAAACAATCGCGTAGAGAGAATTGATTTTAAAAATTTATTTCAAATAGAAAAAAAGAAAAAAATTCAAAACTTTTTTTTTTTTTCGAGAAAAAGATTTTCTAACGATTCGATCTACGAGATTCTTTTACATATTTTATCGCAACACTCTATGCTCGATTTGTTTTATGACGCCGATTGCGAAAGAGAAAATGGTGCGTGTACCTCTTCTAAGTCTCTCTTGTAAGATTTTTTTTTTTTTGCGGCGCGTAGCGAACTAGTGATCCGGTATGGTCGACCTCGAAAGGAGATCTCGATTCTGCAGAAAGATATCTTGCATATGAATGACGTCAATTGGCTTAATACTTTCCCCCGAGTGAGCGTTGGACCTCTTTGCGTAATCTTGCGAACTTTCCTATATTCTTGAAAAGTGCTTTCTTATCTTGCAAAATATCGTCCAGATGTTGAAATACTTCTGCAAGTTGTCTCGCGTTAAACGTGCTAATTGACTATTTTTCTTGCTCCATACAATTGTTTTCATGTACTATATAAATTATCGAGTATAGTAAGCGTCTCAAATAATATAAAAATTCATGTTTGAATGTGATATTTATACATTATATATACATATTAAAAACCATGACGCTTGACCTTAATATTTCAACATCAAGTAGTAAATTAATACTATTTTAAAGTAATATTTTGAGTTTAAATATTAAATATATATCTTTAAATCTTTTACTAACATTTAAATTCTTTTAAAATATATATATTCATAATTTCTTAAAACGTTTTCATTCTTTTAAATAATATCGGCCGGACGAATAGTTGCAGAAAACACGGAATTCAGCATATCTTATACGGTGCGTCAATCAAGTTATCGCTCACTATTGTTGCTTGGCGAACCGATTTCTGTGATGCAAGGTCATAACACTATCGATAATACGTCATCTATGTTAAACTCGTCGCGATAATAATGCCTGTTAACTGCGCCTTGGTTTACCTGAGACCGATGAAGACGATAGTATGTGGTTGATTAACGTAATAATATTATTACCGGTTGGTACACACACACATACATATACGCACTAGATTATAGTAAGTCGCATCGTGCGTCACACAGTCGGGATTATATCTGCTTATAATAACGTCAACCGAAAGTCCACTGTTTCTCTCATCGTTTCTTGTACAAACCAGTATCGTTTTAATACCACGCGAATCGCAATACCATAGAGAAATATCATGAATATAAGATGAAGATTAAAAATTTGTGAGGGACATTAAGATGAAAATTTGAGTACTATCAACAAAATGTAAAAGTTTGAATGCACACACACACACACATACATACTCACGCATTGCTGAAATATATGTTCAAGAAATTTAAAATATAAATATAATAGTAACTTTAAAAAAAAAAAAACATTTATGTTAAATTATTTAATCTATTTAATTTAAATTTTTTTTATGTGAACAATGATAATGAGATGATTCTATAACTCGGTTATTCAAGTAAATTTTTTATAATTAAACGGCGGTTAAAACGAGCTAATATTGACCGAGGCGAATATATAATACGTATTGTTATATTATCCTCCACAATGTAAAGTTTAAAATTTTCCAACGTTACGCTTCCTACTCGGACGGCGATTTACTAATGAATATCTAATGCGGTCGTTTCCACATAATAATCCGTCGCGTAGAAACGACCGCCCATTATTCGCTGCCTAATGGATTCTCCTTTGTATGTGAAAACGTGGTATATTTCGAAGAGATAAGATCTGGATTCTTTAAAAGAGATAGGGATAGAGAACTTTATATTGTGTTGTGAGGAACACTTTCATAACACTTGCGAGGAAAGAAATAGGTGAATCGAGGAACAGGAGACCGCGGGCCCATAATTCAAAGCGAGCTCTCCCGAGTATGATGGCATGATAAACTGGCCCGGCTATTCGGGGCGATGCGCTCGCGAGTTCGAGAGGTCATAGAACCCTACGGGCCCCTTTTTTAAAGAGTGCGTTATGACGCGTGGGATAAACGTATCCAATTTCGTGGAACTATTGTCCGCGCTCGCGACGGACACGAAGGCCACAAATACTCGAAAGGCGACAACAAAGGGCCGACCTGTCCGGATATCGTCAAATGGATTAGTGTAAAAACCGAAACACACACGCGATGTGGGAGGGGATTACAATACGGTGGGAATTTAATTCTATTGTAAGGTGTTTAGGAATTAAATTTTATGACATTACAATTAGAATTATGATATTAAATTCTTGACTAAAGTGGGAATATTTTATAAAATAACAAAGAAGTGTTTACTTTTATTTTAGTTTTTTGTTTAGTAATTTGTTGTTATTTTTAATTTCTTATATATATATTCACACTTTTGTGACTCATAATTTTCTTATTGATTAAAAAGAAAAATAATGAATGGCAATAGAATTAAATCTTTCTTTTCTCTCTTTATCTCTTTTTCCTTTTAAATGTATATAATAAAATAATTGTATGTAACTAAAATTTGAGACTTGAGAGTCAATAGAAACATAATAATAAGATAAAATTCTGTAAAAAAATATTAGTTGCGATTACGATATACTAACACAGAAATTGTCACATATGAAACACATAATAATCCCATTTTTCTTCAAGACTAATCGATAATATTATCCGGTCGTTCCTGGGAGACAAAGGAGATAAAGTCAACACATGTGACAAGAAATATGAGATATGTGGTTCGTAAGAAACAAAAACGATAAGCGAAAACAGAGGCGAAACATAATTCGAAATTAGGTAGGACAACATGGTCCGCGGCTGAAAATACAGAGATGCAAAAATGCATATTTATATATAACATATTACGTGGAATCTAGTCGAATGATTTTCAAGATTATAGGTGACCTTCATTCAAGGTAGATAAAATCTGGTTGTGGTTTGATTAAATACACCTTTTACATCGGACTTCTAGGAAAGAGGAAGATGAATTGCGTCTCGAGGTCCATCTCGCATTATGTACGCGATTATGTAGGTATTCCTCTCCCAAGAGAGGCTGTCGAAGAGTGCAACCAGTCGGAAATGCCTTCATGATTACGTCACTAGTCAGGAATTCACAGACCGTTGTGCCCTCAAAGTGTTTCTCCTTCTACACAGGAGGTCGTCTTTTCTTTTTTTCTTTTTTCTTTTTTTTTCCTATCTCCTTCGTCCTTAACGCTCATCGTTCAAAAGATATTTCTGAAGTCTTCAGGAAGATTGATAATAGAATTTCCAAGAAATAACATTAATTGATTTTTTTTTATTAGAATAGTCATTACGATAATCATTCTGTATCCAAACTTTCCTTTTACTTTGTAGATTATTTTCTTACACGAATGCTTTATAGAATTGAAATTGATGCAATTTTGTTAAATACAATTTTTAATACTATTAATAAACCAAAATTCTGTATTTATTCGTCTCTGAAACACGACATTTGGCTATTTGTATAATTGAAAATTGGATTCATCAAAATTGTATATTAGTTTTTTTTTCAATTAATAATAATTTAATATTATTTTTTTTATTAACCTTTGTACATTTTCTATTATTCCATTAATTGTCACTGCACAGTTGATTTTTATTTTCAGCATATTATTATCGTTTATAATACGAGAAATGAGATTGCGATAATTGCAGAAAATGATAGATTAACCATAATCTTGACAGATATTATGGTAATTGCGGTACGATTTAGCAAAACTCAGTTAGTCAATTACTCTATATTACGCGATATATGTCGACGTTAGCGAATCTAAGCTAATCGATCATCCTTCGTAAAAAGTGAGCGATCATGCAGCCTTGAATCAAAGCGTCGGTTTCATCAGATTTCTGTATCTTTTACATCGCGAGGGATCGATTACACGCATATTATCCGTGACAGCGAAAAACATGAAACGATAATGAAAAACGAGAATTGTCGCTCTATATATTTGTTAGATTTTTTTCGAGAAAATCATATTCTGTATTATAAAAATACTTTATTTATATTAACTGATGTACAATCATTTTTAGAAATACGGCCAAGTTTGAATTATAGTGAAATTGATTGATACAGATATTATTAAGATTAAATTCAAGCTTGAAAATTATCAGACTTAATAATATCAATGAACTGAGATAGTTGTGATAAAAATATGATTAGATCGTCGACTACAGATTGGAGACGCAAAATTTTCGTAAAGAGATCTTGGTTGTGATTTCTGGAATTTTTTGACGGATTTGTTGAGTGAAATCGTGACATCTTCAGCGAGATGGTGAAATCTTGGCGCAAGATTTCATCGGCACAGACAAGGTCGTGGCGCGTCGCTCGCGGAATTTCCAAAATTACGCCGAACAAGCGACTCACTCTTTAATGTCGTTCACCTCCGATCGTGACTCTGCAACATCGCAGTACTCTGTTGGCCTTTGTTCTCGGACTTTAGTGCTAAAAACAGTCGGTGTCGAACCATTCCCGGCTTATCTCGGTGTTTATTGAGTGCCGACGGAATAGTTCAGGCTACAACTTCGTTCGTCGTGAGTGTTGCGTAAAAACGATTCTATATGGAAACTAATCGGACCAGAAAGACATTAGTTTTTTCGATTTTGATATTTCTGTATCTACCTGCAATTAAAACTTTTATAGTATGAAAAGTTATTTGAAAATAAAGAATGAGAAAAAAATTATATATTGGAAATTTCATATTAGAAATCATCTATGGTTTTAATATTAAAATTTTATGTGTAATCTGATGCGTACACCGTATATTATAATATACAATAGGTTTACAAAATTTCTTCGAGTTTTTTTTCTCTCTCTTTTTACTTTCAGTGTTTTCACTGAAAATAATGTAATGTCTTTGGGGGCGATGTAAAAATGTATGTTTAAAAAGCTCTTAAACTATAACGTTATAACAGAAAAGTGGCGTGTGACCCACAACGAGTCACTGTTCTCAATGATAATCATTAATTGAGACTCAGGAAAGGCCAGATTTAAATTAGTCTAGGCACAATCTCAAGAATTTGTTGCATCGAAATGATTTAAATGTCATTTGAAAGAATTGAAATTTAATATTCATTGATTTTTTGACATTTTCTTTATTTGATAGTATAGGCTCTTCTTTAATCTTATAGATTTTTTTTAATTATAAATTATTTATTAGTTAATAGTTATTATATTATTTTTATTATATTTATATTGTTCTATAATGTTTGAATTTATTATTTAATGCATTTTTCTTGCAAAAAATAAAACTGCTTGCATGCAAGTAAGAACAACGTTCTACTCCAAAACGCATCTCGTATTCAGCAATCATTTACGAAATAAATTCATGAAATGTTAGCCTCGGCTGATAGTAAGATAGTTACACAGGAAGTAGTTGGTGTATGTGACGCAATGTCTCGCGTTCAATTTTGCATTTCTCAGTACAGATGATTCGTTGTTCTGACACGAAGAAACGTGAATCATTCATTGGCGCCAATCGGATCACGGATATACCGAGCGGATGTCTCCTAGTCTCCCGGATTGTGCTACGCGCGAGAAACGCGTTTTTTCACGCGTATGCAAAGTTGATCGGCAAAATAGCTGTCATCATGTCGTTTGGTAGCGACTTAAGCGCGACACAACGAGACTCCAATGAAGTCATCCCTTGTATCTCCTACCAGCAGTCGCGCGCGCTTCTCCTCCGCCCTCCCGCATCCGACACGCTGCACAGTCGAGGACTCCGACGCGCGAAGTTTTCTCGACAGACAGAGAGAGCCGAGTGTGGCCGACAACAGCCGAAGCGGTGCGACCATGTGGCGATAGCACGATGGTAGAAATGCTGTCAGTGTCACTGCGACTGCCGTCCGACGTAGTCGCGCGGAAATTTTACGTCGCATATTCGCCACTGAAATTCTGTCCCTCTTTTTTTTTTTCGTTTCCTCCTTGCTTTCCTCTCTCTCTTTCTCTCTGTCTCGCCTCGCTCTCGGGGACGGCCTATCGAATTCACCGCAAGGTCGACAACGGTGGCGACGTTTTCTCGCACGCGCGTGTGACGTCAAGACGATTGTCAGAAAACACGCAAGGTACGTGCCTCGCTTCGTTTCTGTGAAAGGAAACGCGATCGGTTTGGGTTAAACGCCCGGGGTCCCCGACGATAGTTTCGCGAGGTCGTCCATCCATTCTTCGTGCAAGGTGAGTCGAAAATCATTCCCATTTTAGGCCGTTGCGAAATAAAAAGTGCTTTAACGGCATGTCCTTGCGCGACTCCGTCGCTACTGCGCTCTTAGTAGTGCGCCGATAATGAAGCTTTATTCTTGGCTGTTTAGCAGCGACTTTCCATCACGGCGCGAATTCGATTCCAGATCGTCGTTGCAATTCGCCGCGATTTCGCGCCCAATTTTGTCTCGTGTTGATAGCGATTCGCTTTTTAATCACCGCCGTCATTTTGCGCTTTAACCGCAGCAAAAAATTATTACGTATGTCGGGAAAATTCCAAGCGCGTCTGATCAACCTCCGTCCGTGCATCGGCGAAAAAGATAATTATTGCGCGTTTGTATTTACTACTGCCTTTTCGTTATCGTTCCGCTATTCCTTGCTTTTTCCTCTCCGTTTTCTTGTGCCGCCGTTTGCACTTTAGACTCGCTTAACTCGATTTCGCGCACGTCGTGTATGTAAACGCGCTTTTTAGACTAACAATAAATTGAATAGCGCATATATTTGTCTTTACAATTTTTTACGCATAACCATTTTATAGAATTTCGCAGCTACCGACAAATAATAGCATACTGCAACGCGAGTGTAAGAAAAGAATATTAGAATGTTAGAAAAGAATTTAAATGGAAAAATATTTTTCTGTTGTATACTTTTATTATCTACTTATAAAAATCTTGTTATTGTTTATATTATTAATGTAAAATGGTCACCACAGATTATTTATCGATGGGAAGAACAAATAAATTATACATTGAATTTATACGCTAATATTTGTTCGACAGTGCAGCATGTGATTCCGCGATATAACATTTATTGTCGATTTGAAAAACAGCCGTGTGACGACATCGCCGCGTTGATTGACGTCACATCACGCTAGATAATCGCATCACATAATAACATATCTCACGTACATCTGTGCGACGTATTACGAGATACTTTTTATAAATGGCACGAAACATTGGTGCAACGATTTAATTTTCTGAAAAAAATTATCTCGCAATAATATTCGACTTTGAATCGTGACGTTCGCCAACGTTATATAGATCTCGAGCAGACCGAACAGGTTTTCCGGAAAATCCCAATCGTGCTGTAGATCTGTATTTTGCTGATTATCGCGTAAACTACTCTCAGGGACACGATTGTCCCTTCCTGCTCTGAACACGATAAAGCCACTAAGATGGACATATTTTTCATAAAAATCTAGCACAGTGTCGGTCTCTTCCTTTCTTCTAACATGTTTAATGTAGCACTTTTTCTCACAATCAACATCTTTCGTTCCTTCTCAAATAATTTTATGATATAGATTTGTATTCTCTCTCTCTCTCTCTCTCTCTCTCTCTCTCTTTCTTTCTTTTTAATCGAATATTTTTTTCGATTGTATATTTTAATTTTCGTGACATATCGCACAAAATGATTGGACTTTTCTCTGTGCAATATTCTTTTTCTCTATCTGCATACGCTGTAATTTGCACGCGCAAAAAAACAGAGGCCGTTGCGATGCATTCGGAACATACATGACCGTTATCATGTTTACATTCTTTGTTCTCGGCGTGCCACTGGCATCGACACGTTCGCGCCGTCGAAAGAAAATTGTTCTTTCAACTCGCGGAAACTCCGACACAAATACGTTATACAACACATACGCGCGTGTATATTTACGATAAAAATAATCTATTTATTGGTATGTTGCTTGGAATTTTTCTTCCATCGAAAATTAATGAATTTACTAGTGTAGAATTTTAACACTTAAATAATTAAAATATTTTTCCTTACATAAGGTGGATAATAAATACATCGTACATGATGTAAACAACAGAAAAATACATTTGTATTTCACTTATCGCCTCTCATTATTTTTCATTGAGAACTTATTAGCGAATTTTTAAGATGGCACAAAGACAGACGGAAGCGTTAAGAACAGTAAAAACGGATGTAAAGATAAAGGTTTCCTTTGTTATTCAAGGTTGCGCTCTCGCGGCGGCTTTCGACCACACTTTTTCCGGCGATCGTATAGAAGAAATAGCTCACGCTATTCTGACATAATTGCGTTATTATTTACCGTGTAATATCTAGTCGCATGATAAACTGCATGTGCGAAGGGCATTGGAAAGAGAAGGAAGAAAAAGAGAATGCGTTAGACGTACGTACAAATAAATAATATATACGACACGGTTCTCGGTCCATGTCGATTTACTTCGTTACGTAACCGCGTTCACGTTATATTATATCAAAATAAGCATAATCTTCGGTTGCAAACACGATCCGATAAAAAAATTGATCCAATAACAGAAATAGGTTTACGCCTAGAATGGATCATATTCTTTATATGCATTTGTTTTTTTTTTTTTTAAATTCAATATTTTGTACGTTGTTATTTCAAACGTAAAGGAAAACGAAATGTAATGTTTAGAAATTAAAAAAATCTGTGAATAAATTCTTTAATATGAAATTTCAAAAGATAATAAAATTTAATCTTAGAAGTCATAAGTGAAATGTGTAGAAGTATTTTGAAAGTTTGTCTGTTTTTCCTCAAACGATCTGAAAAATTGTTAATTTTACATGCCGTTGAATTTTTTTGTTAACATAATAGAGCATAGCAGTCTTTTGCGTACAGTAACGTTACGGTCGTTACGGCGACGTGTGTTTAGTGTTGGCGAGGCCTGTGACAGGCTCGACTGGTCAAACACGCGGATTGTTTATCATAACCTGGTTGCCACGTGTTTTCATATCAAGGCGCGATAAGCTGCTTTTAAATGTCCCCATATAGCATTCATAGAGTTTCCCCTGTGAATAGAAACGAATAGATTTTTGACGAGACATATTGATTTTCCGATAAAAGCAATGTCAATCATGCACATAAAAATTACACCGAACATATTGTACGATATTGTTATTAATTTTTGAAATTTAATGCAGAAACTTTAAATTTATTATCCAAGTACGGAATTAATTTTTATTATTATACTTATTATAATACTTAAAAAAGAATCGTGGGCAAATAATTTTAATAGATTTTATTGTGTTGTTTACGGACATTTATAATATTAAAAGTTTTTTGAGAGTGAGAGAGAGAGAGAGAGAGAGAACAATAGAGTTTGAAAAAATATATATAGTTCTAAAATAAAATTTGCTATCAACATCACACACATGTGGCTGGCGCTACATCAATTTCTTAACGGCGCGATACAAAGAGCCACATCCTGGAAATGTCCAGCATGATAGATAAACAACTCCATCCAACGTGACGTGAACGTTTTAAGCCTCCGTTTCTTCGTTGGTTTTTCCGCAGCATTAAAACCAGCGCATAAATCAAAAGAGTGTAGTAGTCCAGGAAAATTTGCAACTATTTGCAACTATAATCCGAGAAAATATAAATTTTATATTCTTTGTATACATATGTAGCTTTTTGCGACATTTATATCTCTTTTTTTAGAACATAAATTATATATATTTCTTTTAAATATTAATCAAAGATGTCGAACCCTATGTAACGTTTGTATTAATTGCATACTAATTATTTAATAAATCTGATAAATAAATATTTGAACGAGATATTTGATGCAGCCGAGCAATTTCTTTTTTAGATACTAGTATTGATGCGAATACATGATAAATGTAGTGATTATTAATTAACATCTCTTTCTAATCTCTTGAGATTGAAGCGTTTCGTGCTCGGGATCGTCGTCGAGGGGAGAGATCTTTTGGCACAAATCCAAATCGACGAACCCACGGGTGCCGGCATCGACGACAAATGACTTTACACAGGTGTTAAACTTAGAACTCGGACTAATTAAGGTTCTCTAAACAGCGGCCGCGTAATAGGGAATTTCACGTCCTGGGAAAACCTCTGATTGTAGACAACACCAGAAATGCCATCTCATTCTTGAAATTTTCTACTTTAAATTATAAAGGACCAAAATTTCTATTCTATTATTTACAGAAAACACGCATCTAATGATCGATATATTATGTATTATTAAAATACGTAAATTTAAAACGAATATATAGAATCTAATAGAATCGTGAAATATATAAAATAATTTAAACAATTACTAATGATTAAACATTTAATTTGAAGAACATGATTATAATTATTTATAGATGGACGATATAATGAAAGTATCCCTTCTCTTCTATAATCTGTAATTATAAATGTAGATTGCAGTCGACGAATGCATTCGATATTTTGAATGTCAAACGATAGTCAAAAATTTTACAAGCGTGATGATTTTTTTTAGCGGTCAATGGTCCATACACAAGGCTGCAAATGTTATTTCTCCCCACACATTTACTTCTCTCTCTTTTTCTCTCATCTCGTGTCCGCATCGCGGGGCGCACATACTCGAAATTCGAAAGTTATTTTTAGGATAAGTTTCGTCGTCGCGTAAGGCCACGACGAGCGAGCGACGTCGACGTCGCTCGCTCAGTATTAAAGAGGCGTCGGTGGAGGACGCAGTGGTGACGACGAACTCTCCGACAAGTGAGAAGAAACGAGCTTTTATGCGAGTGCGGTGCGGCGGATATAAAGGAGGGAACACGCGAAGGGAGATAAAGATAGGAACACGAAGCACACACCGACGCCCTAACGATCTTACGAACGAACGATCGACTGAGATATCATTTAATTTTCATTTATTCTATTCCATCACTTTTTTCCGATCTCGTTGTTATCCTCCCCCTCCTCTCACATCCTCCTACATTTCCTTCTCGAATTTCTCGATATCTTTTCTACCCTCCACTATATCTCACCGTCATATTTTCGACGTCGAACAAACGAACATTGAACGAATAAATAACCGATCCCTCGAGCTATGGCAGCCACCGCTATGGACCCAGTCGACATTGCGAATATACTAGCGCAAGAACTGCTTTATCAGCAGGTAATGATGAGAAAATTATCTCTCGGAGCGCAGAGATCTCCCCAATATTTTCGCGAAATAAATTGTAAATTTTTTTAGAAAAATATACGAAAGCGGAACGCATTGTAAATGATACATTAGGTAATAATAATTAAAATATATCACATGGAATATGTTACGATTACATAAAGCAAGAATTGCACGCTTAAATTTTTGATAGTATTTTTTATTCTCCATGGAATAAGTAAAAGATTTTTTTCATTACTTAATGAAATGCAATTTCGATCTATTTCAACTGGAAGTAGTGAAAGAAATTAGAAATCAATTATTTTACTCTTTAAGATCTCCATACGTCTTCACACTTATAATGTCCAATATTTATTCTGTAAATGATCGCGACACATCGCGACGTAGCCAAAAAATATTTAATACATTGACGATCTGTGCAAGCTCTTTCCCGTTGATCGAGAATGATATATGATCTTATTGTGATCATACGACGCGAATAAAATGGCTCTTTGTCGACTCGAAAAAGGCCTCCAAAGAGGTAGAGTAAGATCTTCTTGAGGATCGTTTCTAATCTGAAAATAAACGCGACTGGGGCGCACGTTTGAGAAACGCACGATGAGAGAGCGTTTCATTCATGGCGAGTCGATTAATTTCGGCGGATTGCGGTAAAGCTTTCTTAAAAGATATAGGACTATTCGTTCGTCGTCGTGTAGTCGTAAATCATGCGGTCGCGAGTAAGGAAATCTACCGGCGAATCTATTCGCGCAATTTCTGCGTATTTGAAGGAGAGAAAGCCCGCTTCGGAGCGCACAAGCGTTCGGCCAAGTCCGGCTTATGCGGGATGATGATTGCGATGTGAAGGAGCGGGGAATTGTGCAATATTGTGCAATATCGTTGGAAGTTCCACCCGCCTCGGTGAAACTATCGCAAGCGTATCGTTTACGCGACTATTTGATAACAACGAGCTTGGGAGAGATAGAATAGTGAGATGCGAGTTTCGAATTGTAACAGTCATTAGTGGTCGATTTACGGGCGAATTTAGACGAATTTTGTACATTTACGTTCGGATTTTACAAACTCTCGAGTACACGAAATTAGTTTGATATTCATCATCTGGATTATATGGAAAAACAGAAATATATTTAGTTCTATTATATTTTTATAGGAATTATTGAATGTTTGCACACACATACTACACACTATGATTTGAACTAAGCAATTATTATTTTTTGATTTTTACTGAAATTTGAAAATTTTTTTTTTTTTTTTTCGAATCAACGATATTTAGTCAATTAGACGAAATGCGATTTAAATTATTAATGTTTGAATTTTCTCAAGACTATCTGACTGGAGATAATATGTTAAGGATTCAAAATTGCAAAATGTTTAAATTATTATTAGACTTACACATGTGAGGGCTATTAATCTGCATGACATCTCTAACAAATATCGCCAATTAATCCGACGTTGGCATGGTTACAAATTATAACAGTAATAAGTCCTAAAACAAATTTTGAATTATTTTTTTCTATAACTATATATATATATATATATATATATATATATATATATATATAACATATTTTATATTTAAATTCCAGAACACAACAGGATGGAAATGTGCGTTAATTTAATGTGTTGAATTTTTAATGTACATAGTATATTTAGTACATAATCAAAAATGGTGTTCTTTAATAAAAGAAAAAAGGAATTATATAAAATAGAATTATAAAACTTATTTTATCAAAACAATCTCGAATATCAATAAAGTCGCACGATATTTCACTCGCGAGCGAATATGTTTTTCGGATTTGATCACGTAATTAGTCCTCGGTTTGGAGGCTCTAAGCGAGGATCTATTTTCCGTGGTATAGAATTACGCCGGCGACGATTCTCGTCGTATCTCGGGGCAAATCGAGCAGGAACGATCGCAGCTTATTATCTGGATATGCGTTTTGCAACGATTTTCTGCTGGCTGATATCGCCCTTTGTCCGTAGATTCGCGACGCGCACTCAGGGCAGATTAGAGAGAACAGCAAATACACATTTATTTATAGAATCGCGAACCGCGTGCGCCGTACGTGTCCGGCATACGTGTGCGTCTCGTGTAGTCGTCGCATACATGTGTATATGTGTCCACACACATGTGTGCAACGTGAAGGAGGAAAACGAACGAATGTGCGAGCAACAGTATCGCGAAACGGAAGACGCGTATGCGTGCCAACAGCTTTGTGAAAAAAAGCGCGATGCCTTGCTCCATCGCAGAAGAGAAAATTTTATTAAAACGCGGTTTGATAACGATTTGCGAAATTCTGTTTACTTCGCCTGAAATGGATGTACGAGTTTCTTTTTTTTTTTTCAATTTTTTTCCTTTTTCTTTTTTTGCGCAGTAGTGATAGCGACGACGATGTGATGTCAGCCGTCGTATCGTATGTAAATTTGCATGAATAGATGTAGTAATTTGAAGTCGACCTTAAATCTTTCCTTAAAAAATATTTTAATCAGATGCGATATTTTTTTATTTTAGTGTATATTTCGATATAATAGTTTTCAAATTAACATTTTATCGTACATATAAATATCATAATATTTGTTTGTATTCTCTTGATTCGTAAAAATATTTAGTTATTCAAACTTAGATGTTTTGTTGTTCGAAATATTACTACTGACAAGTTTTTTTAGACTGTGATATTTTTTATGTATTTAACATGTAAAGATTTTAAACAAGAGAGATTCTAAAACTTGCTGTCTTTAAATCATATATATTAAAATATATTCCACACAAATAAAACTATCGAAACGGGATCATCGCGTGTGGTGTGACGACAATGATTCACATGCCTTTAAGGAAGACTTGTTAGCATATGATATATGCGCATATGACTTGTTCGAACGAAGTAATTCCATGATGAACAATGCGAAGAAAGGTGAACGACCCGAAGATCATCAAGAATGGCCAGAAACTGTCAGTTCAGCGATAATTATAATGGACATAGACATTTCTTTCTCTCCCTCTCTTCAGTCTTTCTCTCTTTCTCACAAAAATTCTCGCATTAGCAAAAGGTGCCTCCATGTATATTAATTCTTTCTTGTAAAATTGTACATTTTTTATTTTTAATCTATCTTCTATTTATAATAAAATTAATGGAATATAAATTCCTTTCATCAGCTATGGCCTTGGTCACACACTAAAGTTACGATCATCTTGTCGACACATGTTCAATACCACATCTATCGATCACTTGTCACGCGATACTTGTTCCATTTTCGGTGATCAGGGAAAGCAAACAGCGTCCAGCGATAAGCGTGTTCGCTTTCGAAATTTCTCAAAATATATTTGTTTTCCTATAATAATATCGTCGATACAATGTAACGGGATCCATTTCTGTGATCGTAAATTGTCTGTAAACCGTGCGAAATCGTAAGAAGGGGAAGAGAAGTGCCCGCGTAGAAGAACACACCGCAATAAATTAAAGTTGTAGCTTGCGGAGATCGAAAAAATTGATGAAGATCCGAAAAAAGCTGGCTGGCAGAAGAATAAAAAAATAATCGATGACTTTCGTCCATTTTGATGTAAACAATTGATTAACATAATTATTTACATTATATCGCGAAAAGCAGAACCGAGAAAAACGTTACTCTTTATTAAGAAAATAAAGAATAATATTATAATGTATATATTTATAATATTAATGTTTATAATGATATAATTTCCCAATTCCAAATCTGTAAAACTGTAATTAACCGGTAAAATAAATACTATGTGCACATACTCTGTCATTAGTATGCAAAATTTATAATTGTCACATTTAAGTCACTTTTTTTTACTACAACATCTTTCTAAAGAATCTTTCGAGTAAATAATACACACATACA
Organism: Cataglyphis hispanica; assembly: GCF_021464435.1. Lineage (NCBI taxonomy): Eukaryota > Metazoa > Arthropoda > Insecta > Hymenoptera > Formicidae > Cataglyphis > Cataglyphis hispanica. The sequence continues at coordinate 4,343,984 of NC_065955.1, read as the reverse complement.
CACTCACGCGCGCTCATCATTGACACGCTAATTCATATCATTATACGAAATGTCAATAACAATCTAACAAATTAAAAGATATCTGTGATATTAAATTCGAGAAACGATCATTATCGATCGATCGGGAAATTTCCATAATTCTCAAGATCATGCCTTCGGCATTTTCTCGCACGGTACAGCGAGAAATTCCAGTGGCCGTGACGCTGCTATACGCACGGATATGATTTGGTAACGCCTAAGTTTAACGCTCCGGACATTCTTGAGGTTCCCCCGTGATGGTTCGCGATGGGTGAGAGCAGCATCGGCCGGTCGGTGGGTGGCCTGGCCGCAATCGGCTGTTTGGAGCTACACTAAGTAATTTTAGCGATGACACTTAAAGCGCTTTCCTACGATATTTTCCTTCATCGTGGAGTCTGATCTCGCCGAAAGAGATGATGTATTAATCGATACTATATGCGCGCGCGCGCACACATGCACACATCGATGAAAAACAATATCTCTTTAACGTGGCCGTTTTTATATTGCTTTGTTTTCAAGATATCTGAGGAAGTGATTGAGATAAATTTTATATAAGAAATTATTACTTGTTTATAACATTTCTGATTGACTAGGTATTAAGTATTAAAAAATGAAAAACAAATGAAAATAACTTTTTATTCTCAATATGTTTGAAAATAAAAGACGCATCGGGATTCTCTGACCTTTCATTATAATTGATATATCGTTTATCTGTCTCTTTCTTTCTCTCGATGTATGACATTATATTATATGATACAGATTTAATCATACGGCAACCCGACATTTTTCATCACCGAGAGGCCAAGACTGCGGAGGCCTTCGTTAACGGCAGGGATGGCGATTTGTAATTTTAGAAATGATAGCAAGCCGCGCGGCGCGTCTTCTCGCGAGAGAGCGAAGGACGTCGCTTGTCCTCTCCTTTCTGCGTCCTTTTGTGCTTTCTGGGAAACGCGCAACGCGTATAGATTACGTCCCCGACTGGCGCGATTGGACGGTGCGATAATGGTGCGCGAAGACTGTCGCTACGTGAGCTGAGATTCGAGGTGCTCGTTAAATATCATTGTAGCGAGACTGACTCGTACACTCCGTTTCTCTCTCTCTCTCTCTCTCTCTCTCTCTCTCTCTCATAGTGAAATCACGTTTGGTTGACCGCGAATTTTTTTTTTTATCGCAGCCGTTTGCCGCGTTGAAACGACGCTTTTAATTCGAAGCGAATTACAGCATTGCGTAATGATGCACGTGCGCTACACTGTGTTTTTAAATTGCTACTTGAGACAAACAAGAAAATAAATACGAATATTTACGCGAACGTTTTATCATGATTTCAACAATGTGATACGCGTCTCTGGAATCGTAACTCTAACGATTTATCTGACGGTGCGATGATACGTTATCGACTATTGGATCATGGATATTTTTATCGAGTCATCTTGGTCAGATTAACTGGCTGATATCGACCTGGAAAGTTGAAGATAACGATGCCTCTCCTATGTTAGTAGTAGTTTCTTTTCTGCAAATACAAAATCACGCCACCAGAAAAATTTTACATTTCTATGAATCAATGTTTATTATTTTCTATTTTTAGACACAAATTCTCTCTCAGTCAATTTTTACTGATTGTTATGCAAACAATTTGTATAACTTTATTATTTTGTTTTTTCATCTAAATCCATAAAAATAGAGCAGGATTTTATAATCGATGTCTTTAATCTCACTACTGAAATAGTGTTGGTATAAAATCAGATTCTCTCTTATTTGTTTCATTTATTACCGAGATAAATACTTTCTAGAAGAAAGATTTCTTTTATATTTTTATTCTTATTAATCAACACGTTTGTTATCTCTATGTTACAGTTGGTATCTTTGGACGGATTACATAGCGGTGTACCGACCAGAACGACGCCGACGTTGACGCCGACCACCCTCCGCAGCATCGAGCAGACGTTCTTGGAGCTGACGAGTGAATCAGCGACGACGCACGGTCGCGAGGCCGGTTTCGTACCACCGCTGGTTGAACCGTCACAGCCAACCCCGGCACAGACGCAAAACACAACGGCGGCCCATCTTCCGGCACCAACGACGACCACTCTTATCGAGAGCCAGCAACAAACTCAATCGCAACAGCAACAACCAGTTAAACGCAATATGGGCGGTAGAAGGCCCACCAGAACGATTGGGATGACCCCCGAGGAGGAGGAGAGACGACAGATCCGGCGCGAAAGGAACAAGATGGCAGCGGCAAGATGCCGCAAGCGAAGAATGGATCATACCAATGCCCTACTTGAAGTAAGTGCTGACTTATAAACACAGCTGCATGACAATTGCAGCATTGTACAGTTTCATTTTGTTCTTAGCGAAAAATATCGTTTCACAAATTATGGATCTCCACTTGTCAAAAAATAAAAAGAATATCGATTTTTTAGGAGACCGAGGGTTTGGAACAGAAGAAGCAGAGCTTGCAGGATGAGATAGAGCACCTGAATCAAGTCAAAGAAGAACTGGAATTCATTTTAGAAACTCACAGAGCCGTTTGCCGCCATTCGTTGCGTTCTTCGTCCCCGTTAGACGTGAAACCAGTGATAAAGCCTGATCTTCCGGCTGAGAATCACTTCGCCACCGAGCCCGTGAAGAGCGATACAACAGTGGCCGCAGCAACAAGACCGAACAGACCTAATTCACTGCCGGTCGGGTTGGATAATAACAACAGACTGAATTCTTTGCCGATGTTTGTCGAACCTAAAGAAAGACCGGATACGCTTGCTTTTAAAACAGTGGAAACTCCGTCCTTTATGAAGCCATCAATGGACGTGGCCGGTATGCCAATTACTACTCCGACCAGCGGTATACCATTTAACTTTGAATCCCTGATGGAGGGTGGCACTGGTCTCACACCGGTCTCGACACCTCTGATACCATCATGCTCGACGCAGCAGAGGAACAATCTGTCAGCCGTGGATCTCAGCTCCCCGGACGCGAATCCACCGAAACTCGTGAGCTTGTGACGCTACGATGATATAGCAAAGCACGGATCGAATGAGAACGATCCCGAATAAGAATAGAAGTACCATGACGCGAAAGAAGTTCAATTTTTTTAGAAAACAGAAGGAAAAGCAGAAGTATTATGCGCGTGCTCTTTACAACGATATTTTTGATCGCTCTCAAAAGCTCTTTCACATGATTTTGCTTATTAGAAAGCGCGATTTTCAAATTATTTTATTGACAGTTTGTGGGCGCTTATAATTTTTTATAATGAAATTTGTAAACAATTTCTTGATGTTCTTGACTACTAAAACTATGCATTTGTTCTTGTAATATATATATATATATATATATATATATATATAAACATAAATCAAATTTGTCTTTACAAAAAGAAATAAAGCAAGACAATTTTTATCATTGAGATAGCAATTATTTAAATATGATACTCTGCAAGTACATTAATCTTTAACAAAAAAAGAAAAAATTATTGTCTTTAGATTTTAATGATCCTATAGATGCAGTCTCAGTATTTTGCCCATTTGTAGATGACAAGGCCAACAGATGAGCCAATTTGAAACTTTGTATTGATCTATGATGAAATGATTATTTACTGTGAAAATAAATTGTAGAAGAATAAGATTATACATTTGAAAAAATAAAGCGCCAACTATTTGCGCCTTAAAGAAATTATCGCAGATATAAGCAATAATGCTATCTGCATACAAGTGATATAAATATATGTAAAATAATACATTAGAAATATATATATAATATAAAGATTTGTCATTTTGTAAGCAATTCAACAAAAGATGAATGAAATTTTATACTATGATTATACTGAGAATAGAAATTTAGATTGTAAGGAAAAAAACAAGTTTAGCTCAAAACTTCTAAATATATTAAGGAATAATAAGAGCTCTTCGAATCGAGCGCTTAACATTGATCAATAACAGTTCGCATAATTCTCAAAAGTATATTTAATATTATAGAGCGAATAAAATTACACGAATGCGAGAATTTCTATATTTTGTCCAACGTTTATAAACTGATATTTTGTACACTGGTATGTATAAAATGAAAGATTATTGTCTCGCTTTTGTGCTATCCGCGTTGACATGAATAAGTTTTTATACGCGACTGTCGTTTTTTCCAGTCAATCTCACAACGTTATAACATATAATCCCTCCATATGATATAATATATACACATACATATATTTTACGATATATGACATTTTTGCATGATCTTAAGCAATATTAATATATTATGCGCGGCTACTAATGTGATGTATGGAAGTCTATAATAATAATTATGTTATATTTAATTTAATTATATATTATATATATTAATTAAATATAATTATATAATATATAATAATTTTAATTATAGCTAGAGAGTGTTGTGCTGCTCCTGCTGATTAATAAATTTTGATTAAAAGTTTTCCATCATACTTAGTGGTCGCTATTGAGAATCGTATATGGAGATGTAACGCACCAATGATAATGTTGCAATATATTTTGATTAGATTGAATAAAACGAAGTGAAATTGTACTGTGTATGTAATATTATTATATACAGCAATTTGGATTCTATGTAATATTTTCTTACATTATTACTTGCATTTTAAAATCCTTTAAGTTTATCAATTGCTTTGTCTTCGACATCGGGAGTCATTAGCTGATAATGGCTAAATTCCAGTGAAAATGTAGCGCTACCCGACGTTATAATTCTTAATGCTGTTGAATATCCTAATAATTCTGATAATGGTGCAAGAATTCTGATCACCTATAAAATATAATACAAATAACTTATATGTCGTAATTTAAACAGTTATACATTTTATTAGAAGTAAGAAGCAGAGAAATTATACTCGCCTTATTATTGCCTCGCATGTCGATTTGTTGTATTTCTGCTCGTCTACGAGCGAGATCAGCATTGATAATTGGGGAATATTCCTCCGGTGCAATAATCTCCAATTGCATGATGGGCTCTAGTAACATACTATTTCCACTTTCGAGCAACTATATATGTAAAAATATATTATTTAGATATCTTAAAAATATTTTGATATATAGATAGTCAAGAATGATCGATCTCTGTTTATTCGCGATAATGAATTTACGTGATAATCTATCTTTTTCCATATCTGCATTATCTATATTTGTGTCTCTAGTTCAATTGTCGTATATTACACATAACTGAATTCTTTAAATAATCTTAAACATATGATATCATTTACTAAAGATAATAGAGTATAAGTTTGATATATTGTCAAGTAATACTAATAGAATTTATGTATATAACTTAAAGTATAGAATATGACTCCGACCTTTCGAATGCATTGAGAAGCAGCGGCGGAAACTATGGTGTCCGAAGTACCGCGTGCCACCTCTAACCAGTGCAACTTGACACCAACATTAATTACTGGATAATTTAACTTGACGCCGTGCAACAAGGCAGAGTTGACGCCACTTTTAATTGCATTTAGTACTCGTGGATGAATGCTATCGATATTCGATGCGTTATCTGGAGATCTGTCCAAAAGCAGTTTCTCTTTTCCTTTGTATTTGGGTATCAAGGACATAGTAATATTAACTTGGTGATTCGTCTGGCCTACCCTGTGTTCCACAACTAGCGTATCTTTAACGGCGTCTTGAATTGTTTCCTTATAGGCAATTTGTAAAGGACCTAAATCTACGTCAATCTTATATTCTTTCTTAATTCTCTCTTTGATGATCTCTAGATGCAACTCTCCCATTCCTGCGAGTACGATTTGGTCCGTTTCCGCATCATTCCTTACGCGTAAGCTAGGATCCTCTCTCTGTAATTCCTGAAGTGCGGTGTCTAAGGCAGATTGCGCTGACAAAGAAGGCGGTTCTATGGAACAGAAAAAGACGGGGTCGAGCAAGTTTGTTCCGGATGCAAAAAAATTGTTCACATAATCTGGTCGGTTCTCCTTTAGCATAATGTCTTTAATGCGATTGCCAACGGACAAGCTCGTCGTCACTAGGTCACCTGTGATGGTGCCCTTTAATCCACCTACAGCCGCGATGTTGCCAAGACCCACTTCGGCTACTTCCTCGTAATCATCAGCGCAAGCGATGTACAGGCGAGTACACTGTTCGCTTTGCTCGCGTGTCATGTTATACAGCTTCTGGCCCTTCCTCATACTGCCGGAATAGATTCTGAAAAAAGTGATCGGACCTCTCTGTTTGTCGTGAACAATCTTGAAGACTCTAGCTGCCAGATTATTCCCAAAGTATCGATATGGATTTAAATTTTTTACATTTGCTGGCGATGGCAGATAAAGAATGACGCTGTCCATTAGAGGCTGTACTCCCACATTCTTATAGGAACTTCCTAATATTACAGGCACACCTTTCCTATTTATGGTGACTCTGCGTAATGAATCGACCAATATTTGCGGTTGCACGTTTTCCAGGGACTCTTGTTCTATAATGATATCAGCTAGTTTGTCATCCAATCCTGACAATTTATCAGTCAATACTCGTCGCTTTTCACTGACTATGTCCCACAATCTACCGTTATCTTTTTCAGTTATTTTGGTTTTTATTAGATTTATACCTTGATGTTTCTTATCAAATGTCAATTTTTCCATAGTTATTACATCTACAATACCTTCTAAGACTCCTGCTTCCTTCATGGGAATTTGAATAGGTAATATCTCTATGTTTAATTTGGATTCAATAGACTTTAAACTCATGTCAAAATCAGCATCACTCCTATCCATTTTGTTGATATAAATTATTCGAGGAATATTATATCTGTCTGCTTGTCTGGAAACTGTTAATGTCTGGGCTTCCACACCAGCGGAACCATCTAGGACTATAATTGCTCCATCTAATATTTGCAAGGTTTGTTCAACTTCCATGGTAAAATCAATATGACCAGGGGTATCTATCAAATTAAAACGATAATCTTTCCAATTGAATGTAACAGCAGCCGAAGTAATGGTTATCCCACGCTGCCGCTCCTGCTCCATGTAGTCAGTCACGGTATTGCCATGATGCACTTCTCCCATATTTTTGATAAGACCAGAGTAGAATAACATCCTCTCGGTTGTGGTGGTTTTCCCTGAAACCATAAAAAATACACTGTTATACTCAAACAAATCAAATAAATTTTATTTTTTGCATGGAAATACTAACCAGCATCAATGTGCGCCAATATGCCAATGTTTCTTATCTTTGCAATATTACATTCTTTGACTTTAAGTTCTTCCTTTGGTATAGACGCATTTTTATGCGTATATCGAGCGCGTAATTTACACCATGATGTCTTTAACAAATTATTCCTCAACATTTTTTAAATGCTTGTATTCATAAAATCTGAGTTTTACAAATTATTTTCTTTCTGTTCCTATTTGAATATAATCATTTCTTAATTATTTCAATTTCTGTATCTTTCATATTTTGTTTTTATATTTTATATTTTACTTATTATTATTAAAAAATTTTTAATAATGTAAATTAAGTTTTATTCTTCTTGTATAAACAATTTATTTTTGGAGAGTATAAGTTTATTTAAAAATCATCTTTTGTTATTTTACTAATATTGTAACCTAAAAGTACTTATTGTCCAAATCGAAAAAAATATATATATTTAGATCAGACTAATTGTTGCATTTATTAAACAATCGAAAGAAAGCATGACGTTTTTTTCCAATTTTGCAAGATACCTTTTATTTGAAAATGCAGTAAAACATAAAAAAGACAGAGATCAATTTATGAATATACATGTCTCTTTCTAATTCTATGGCTCCGATTTTCTATAGGATAATATAGGAGAGGTTCACTTCAACATACTGTAGATCAATGCGATTCATACTTTCATACGTCCGTCTACCGTCATCTACCGTCTACCAGTCTACCTCAATAACGCGCATGACTATCAAGCGTCATAGCTCATTCAGAAAGTCCAGTTAGCGATCATCTGTTCACGTTCCAAAATTTATAAAAAATTTTATTACTTCAACACTCGTATTAGAACGTTTGCACGAAAACAAAATTTTTTCGACCGTTCGTATATTACATGTTCACAAGTCTAAATCGAAATTTGTGCCGCATAAATTTGTTATTATTCGTGCATTATTGGTGAGCGATTGCTTGCACGTGAATCATCGGAAAGATTTGTTAAGAGGAAAACACGTAGCAGAGCTCAAATTCCTTATTATGTGCGCGAAAATGGCTTTTCAGCATCAGCCGGGTACCGCAATGGAGTGCCTAAGCGTACGTATTCTTTGATTTTGTCACATAATTGTGTTCATGTCTAGTCTGTTCTAAGTCTGTATACAGACTCTTTACTATAAGGACAACTCAGAGGGTCACTATAGTGTATACAGACTTATTGTTAGCGAATCCGAGTTACTGAGGGGAGATTATTTCTCCTAAATATAGTTTAACATTCTTCAAATAATTTTGCTTTTGACATTATTGTGCATATATTGTATATATACTTAATTATAGATACCAATCACATTACACAAAGAGACAGAAATTAATGAGAATGGCGAAGAAGTAATGAAATGTGGTTTTAAAATTGGTGGTGGAATTGATCAAGACTTCACAAAAAGTCCACAGGGTTATACAGACAATGTAAGATATTATATTATTGAAAATATATTGCTTAAATATGTTTTTTATTATTTTAAGATAATATAAGACCTCGACATCAATTTTTCTTTTCAGGGTATATACGTAACAGAAGTACACGAAGGATCACCAGCTGCAAAAAGTGGTCTTAGGATGCATGATAAAATTTTACAATGCAATGGATATGACTTTACAATGGTAACTCACAAGAAAGCAGTTTCTTATATAAGAAAGCATCCAGTGTTAAATCTTTTAGTAGCTCGTAAAGGTGTCACCAGTACTTAAAGATATGCCAAAAGAAATTTTATCAATCAATATTTATTTCTTAATATACTTTAAGGAGGTGTTTGCCTATCCAATCTATTTTTTCTGCCAAATATTATAATAGTTATTAGGAAAATCTTGATTCATTACATTAGTGTGAAGATATCGTTAAATCATGTAGCTAAGGAAGTTAAAGTTTGTCTGTTTATTTTAAAACTGAGACAAAAAGTCATACTAATCTGATATTGTTAGTTAATATTGTTAACATAGTCAGTTTCTTCTGACTTAGAATTATCGAGATCGAGTATTTCCTCTAATTCAATATTTCTTTTTAATTTCCATTCTTATTCTAATGACATGCATGTAAAGTTGTTGCACGCTTTGTTTTTCATTCCAATATGACAAATGTTTCGAGAAAAATTCGCGCAAAAGTAGAGTTCTATTTTAGAAGAAAATAGTTGAGTTAGAATAGAAAAAAAAATTAAATCAGAGGAATACTAGAAAAGAAAAAATCAACTGCATCTTTATTAAAAAAAGTTTAAAAAGAGAAATGCAAAGTATAATAAAATGCCAAAGTATAATAGAAAAATATAATAAAATTGCATTAAATTATATATATCTTTGACTATAGAAACACGAATTGCTGACTTTTTCCCTATAAAAAAAAGGCACTATTAAAGATTTATGTGTGTTATATTTATGTATTCTTCCTTTAGTCATTAAATCTAAATATAGCCAATATATTTAGGTTTATAGTCAAAGTCAAAGATATGCATAATAATATCCACTTTTATAACTATATATTCTTTAAGTTCACTGCAAAGCAAAGAGAATTGATATTTGTGTATGAGATATTTAAGAAAAAATTCTGAAATCTTCCAAATGTTCATATTATAAGAGTGTTATTCTCTTTTTCTTTATAAGAGATATGATATTTCTTAGAAAAATTTTAAAACAATTTAGATCTATATTATTAGTTATTTTATTATATTTCTTATCTATATTATTGTAAAATATTATTGTGTAAATTATCTACTCCTCTTAATATATATAATAATCTAAAATTAATATGGAGTAAAACATTCCAAGCTATCTGCCTAACACATTTACACATTTAACATATTATATTATTGAATATTAATAATCTCTACCATTTAAAAATTAAATTTACTTACGAAATTTTGTATTTTTTGCATCTCTTTTTTTATCTACTTAGCACTTATTCTTACTTAATTATTGAGATGGTGCTAAGTAGATAAAAATATTAAGATGTTTCATGAAGAGTGATAGAAATAATATATTTGTATAATTTTTCCTAATTTTCTATGAAAATAAAAGGAGATTATAATTGCATTTTTAACATTTGTTTAGCAAATATGCTGCGAAATAATGCGATATTATATGTAAATAGAAATATCAAGCATCTTTTGTACTTCGTCTCTTTGTTTTTATCCAAAGGACGAATTTTTATGTATTTTGTAATTTTTGATACAATATGAAAAGATAAAAATAATTTTATATCTTATCTCTTTTTTAAGATGAATTAAAAAAAATATGATGAAAAATCAAGAGTTCCTGTATGATGTATGACACATAGCTTTGGGAACATTATTATTACATATATAATATCCTAGTCTAGTAAAATGTCTCTTGAAACGTTTTATATATACATTATTATGTGTAATGGACATGTACAATGTACAGTTGGAAAGTGTATGTATGTACCCTTGAATATATATGTATGAATTGTAGAATACAATGTTATGAAAAGCCAAAGAAATTGTTAAAACCACTCTTCTTGTTATTTTATTTATCCCAATCTAATTTGAAATCTGAAAAGATTATCTAAGAATAAATTAATAATTAAATTGTAAATAATATAATTATTATTTGTAAATATCAAAACTTATATCGTTTTATATTCAATAATAATAATCAAATAAATCCGTTTGAACTTTATTACCTCCAATATTAATGTATGGTAACAATAAAAATAACAACTAGCTAGGTCGCAGTACTTTATACTATATTTCAAATTCAAATATCAGTAGCATATTATGTAATTTTATTTTCCATTCAAAAGTAAATATCATAATTTCTAGTCATAAAGAAAATGCATATTTCATTGTCAGATAATAATAAGTTTTATGAATATCTTAATATTCATACACAAATGATAAATTTATACATATTCTATATTTCTTGCTGTAATAATATACTACATACATTTTTCATACATACTAGTTACACAGCTACATTCTAAAAATTTTTGTAGATGCTGTTAAGATGAATAACTGGTACACATTTTTAATTAACTATTTAACAAATATAATTGATCATATTATTATATACCATGTACTATTCTAGCAAAAACACATCTGGTTTTTGTGTTCATCCTAAAAATCTTCATTTGAAAAATACATTTTTTTTTTATCTGGACTATCACTAATTGCAATTAATTATCATCAAGACGGAATTTGTTAAGAATACATAGTAATAATGTTTCTATTCATTGTGGTATAGTCAATTATAATAGAGCTTGTAATCTTACAAATTATTTCTTGATGATTAGCTTTCTCTGTACATTTTCTATTGAAAGTATGAGTATATTCTTTCAACACACTTTCTCTATTTTTTATATTATTCTCACTCTCCAATTATATGACTATTTTATTATACAATATTTATTTTCTTCGAGTATCTTTTTTATCCTGCATTGTAGAGAAGGAGAGAGAGAATTAAGATTATCTAATTATTATACCTTACAACACATATTAACGCTATTTTATCATTAAATAATTTATACAAATATTATGTATAAAGTTAATGAATTTTTATACAGTATCTAAAAATTAATAATATTTTAAAATATTATCTTGTCGAAACTTATTCATATTTTTTTTAGTGAATATGAATTGTATTTTATATTAATATATTATACTATAATCTCTCAAAATTTCCTCTCTGTTTAATTTCTGATAATTCATTCCATTGTACTGAAAATGTTTTCATTAATTTTAACATTTATTGGCACATAATTATTAAAAACGTATTATGTTTTTATTAATTTTTAGATAGCTAGAAAACGCATAATATATTTAACTTGATCTAAATATATTAATAATAAATTAACATATTCGAAACAATAATTTATATTGCGACCTTACAATTTATTAATCTTCTTACTAGATTAAAAGATTAATATTTAAAAGATTTGTGGAAATACATAAATAATAATTTAAATACATGTTCTATCATTCAGAGTAATGGAATGTTATTTAATATAGTACTATAAATATTAGCTTTTTTATGCATCTTTCCTTAAGAATAATTTGAGTAAAATGTAATCTTATAAGGGAAGAACATTTTTCGTTACCCGTGTTCTTTATGTGTAAATATATGTGTTTATATAAATTAATATTAAATCACAATTCAATTGCACAATTTGTAGTACCGTCTACTTTAGAGCTAGAAATTATAATTTTCTTTTGCAACGGTATCTTTATTCTTTATATTGCATATGATCTATATAAAATGTATGTATATATATGATCTTTATATAAGATTTTATTTTTAGTACTAAATTTCCTCTATATTTTATCTTTATATGAAAATAAAGTTCAAATAAATAACATTATTATATATATATTATTATTTAACAACTATAATGTATCATTGGCTTTGTAATTGTCAACGTGAGTATTTTAGGCTTCATAATTGGATTGGTGATGTACATAGAGGCAATCGCGTCAAAAAAAGATTAAAATATCAGATTAATTAAAATCTGAATTGCATTGTAGTTTCCTTAAACACAAATTAGAGATTCATGTTTTTATAACATATGTCACTAAAACATTAGAAATGAAATGATTTCATGTCTCTTGCAATTCAACGTTCACTTCCATCGCTTTTCATCTGGATAATGATGAACTAGCCTCTGATCTTCCACTCATAGCAGACTGCAAACTCATCATTGAACCCCTAAAAGATATCAATGAAAATGTTAATACAGAAAATGTTATTTTATTCTGATAAATGAAAAAAATATGTATTATATGTACATCTTATGTAAGTTTTTCATTTTATTTTATTTCAAATGTTTTATGCACCTGTAATGCGCAGATGGCAATGTCTCATAAAAATACATAAGTTGAGCTTTATGAGAACTAATAGATGGAAGAAATTCTGCTTGGTCTTCTTGATTTTGCCATTGTAATATGTAGATACCTGCATTTTGCATGATATGTGTTCCCTGTACACAAAAAATTAATAATTCTATAAAAATGGCAATATTTATATAATTATACAATTACATTAATATATCTAGATATACTACTATATAGAATCACTCATGGAAATATTTAGATAAGTCAGGAAGATAAAAATGTGAAATTTTACTCTATGACAAATATATATGTGTGTTTGTACTTTAATATATAAGAAATACAATTCAAATTAGTACAATAAAATTAAAACTATATAAAAAAATTTTTGCCCAAATATTTTTATCAGTGATCGCATATATATGAATCCATTGATACTTTCTCATATTAAGTATCAACATATAAATTATGTAAGAGAATACATACTTGGATGCTTTCACCATCATGACAAACTATACTAGGCTCGACTTTAACATAATTATCTTTTAGTTCTTTTGCAGCAATGACTTCATGGTCACCACCTATTGCAAGCTCTGGGATTTCTACAAAGTAATCAATGCTCTCTTAGCACTGTAATGTGTACATTGTATCTCTACTTTGAGTTATTTAAAAATATTATTTATGTGTAATATATATGATTTTATTATAATTTGTATTTTTAATATTTTACCTGCTATATCAGCATTTTCGTTATTTCGAGATTTGTGGAGAACTGTAAACACAACATTATGCCGCATTACATCAAAATCCCACGTCAAAACAGCACCAGGATCATCTGATTCTATGAATACATGATGCGTTTGACCACGACTCAAACTGATGGAGTGATATAAACTATGCTCATGTTCACCAGGGGTACCCTCCAAGTCCACTCTATACAAGTTCTTTGGAACCACTCCACCTTCCATTATGTACGTCTGACATTTTAATAGAAATAAAAAGGTTATAGACATATTTATACTTTATATTATATCTTTGTTATGGAGGAAAAGGGGTGGGGGGGGGATATGTACATATAAATCTATGAAATATTTAGAGTTTTTACTTTAATTAATAGCTAATCAAATTTCAGATGCTTAATGGTTTTTAAAAATTCAAAAGTCTAGGTCTATCTAGTCATATTATTTAGTTATATATCTTTGAAAATTATTTAAAATATTCTGAAATTTAACTAACTAGCACGCAGAATTACTTCACTTTTCGTGTGCACCTGGTGTTGTTCTATGTTCTTTAATTAGTGCTTAAACTTGTGCATTACATGAGTTTCTGATCATATTTAATGATACACATAAATAATGTTGTGTTTCAATGGATTACTTTTTAAATTTCTATATATATTTTAGAAATAAGTAAAAATTTTATAATAGAGAGAGTGGATGATTTGTATATGAACTAGTCTGATTTCAGATTTAAATGGCATATGATAGAAAGATAAAGAGACATACAACTGTGATATAGACAATGCTTATGTATCTAGCAACTGCTGATATTACATTTAATAATATTTTTCGATCAATGCTTTTTTGTTATATCAAAATATATTAATGTGCATTTTTAATAAATATAAGGACATCACATTTTTTGCTCCACTAAAGCCAGATAGCTGCAGAGGACAAATTCTACAACATTAATTTTCTATCATTTTCTTACACTGTTCGAAGTTGTGTCGAAAATGTAAAATCTTCGAGGTACCATACTATAGACTTCGCATATATTCATTTCCTAGTGTTCAACATGCAATATATTACACCAGTATAAATATTTCAAGAAACGGCGCTATTATATGTGTATTTTTCCAAAAAGAGAGTATTGAAACCCTTTTATAAATTAAATATTTAATTGCCATAAAGTAAAAATATATCCATAAGATTATTATAATAATCTGATGTGAATAATTATGCACTATAATATATATTGTATTATATTTTGTTTATATAGTACATAAATTATATTAGAATCTGTTATATGTTTATGACGATGCCATATATAAGCATTTGGTTATTATATAATAAAATATAATAATTCTATATTAATTGAATATTAATATTAACAATATATTTATTATTAAAATATAAAATTTAAATATATATGCAATTTTTACAATGTATATATTGTATATAAATGCATATATATTATTATATAAACTCCACATATTAATAATAAATATATAATTCCTAATTTTTTTGCTTATATTATTGTAACCTTACCTCTGAAGAACCACCAAGAAATTCAGGAATAAACTCTTGATTAATGTATTCACTAAGACCTCCAGGACCTTGTTCTTGGTAGTCTGAACCGCAATAGAAAATAAACTTTTTTCTAGTATTTTCATCTGCAATTTCAATATATACATAATTAGTAGAAAAATATTTATAATAATTAATTTATAATATAATTTAAGTTAATAATTATAAAATCTCACTAATAAAAGTGCTGATAAGTGTCCATAAAATAGGGAAACACCTAGGAGCACGTATGATTAAAACTCTTCCCATTGTTTCTGGATAATTTGCCTCGACTATTTCTATTATTCTCAATAATGCCTGAAACAAATTGAGCAAATTTAAATTGTTATATTAAACAATAAACTATCATTTATAATATATGAAGTATATAAATTAATATATTTTAGCTATAAATTATATTTGTTTCATATTAAAACACTCATACTTTTATTCCAGGTCTCCATAAATGACGCATATTTAAACCTTCTAAATCTATCAATAAAGTCCATTGCGAGACTGGACGTCCCCAAACAGTAGTAGCTTCTTCCATCAAGTGTAGACCTTCTTCGCAGATATGTAAAGCCTGCAGAAAAAGTAAGATCAAACTATTATATATAACGTTAAACGATTTTTTTTTTATGTATTTTCAAATAAATCTAACTTACTAGTAATAACAATTCATCTTCCCCAATCGATTTAAGTAGACCTTTGACATCCATTTGACCCAGTCTTAAAATATATAAAGGTCGTCCATCTATATTTCAAAAGATACATGATTAGAAAAAATATGGTATATCTTTCAGGCATCTTTTTATGTATTATATATATATTGATATTATTATTTTCCACATTTCTAACATAGTATGACACTTGTAATAGTTTTTTTATTAAGTGATTACCTTTATCAAAGTGATGCCAGCCACCAGGAAAATAATCTTTAATTACTTGTGGCATTTCATATTCATCAAGAAGTTTATCGATTTGATGCTTTTTTCTCCAGTGTAAGGACTGTGTTAACATTTCTTTAGCTTTTTCGACCGAAAATTCGGTAGCCCTCAGGAACCGTAGAAGCGTTGCATAACCAGGTACCGAGCTTCCCCTCAACTCCTCTATACTATGTCTAAGTTGCACTAATTTGCTTTCTTGCATCATATCTAGTTTCCCTAGGTATCTCTCTATATAATCCGAAGATAGTTGCATCTCTGCAAATGAGAAAAATAAAAGTAAGTTATTATATATGAACTCTATTATTTACCAAAATAATATATATTAAGAGAGATACTATACACACCTCTTTTGTTGGGCAGTTTGCTGTCGGCATTACATAATTCTTTGTCACTATATAACTCATTATTTTCAACCACATTTTTCCTATATAAAAAAAGCAACTATTGCAGACCGAAAATAATTGTTCAATAAATTGTTAGTATGAATTTAGGTAAAATGTGTTAAATGTTTACTGCTGGAATTAAAATTGTAAGATGTTACACACAATTAGGAGGATTCTGAATATTAATTTTTCACAAATAATCACTTGTGCTCTTGATGTCTGAAGTGCTCATCCATGATGATGCTTTCTTACAAGCAATGTCGAATTTATGCAGTCAAGAGATATAGAATTTAATGTATTCATAATTTAATTTAATATCATCACAGATATACTTACTTTTCTTCTTCAGAAGATTCTTCCTGTGGATCTTTCCAAGGAGAAACATAGGTAATGCCTTCTTCTCTCAATTGATTTACAAAATATTCAATAATTTCTTTACCCTTTAATTAAATATAATGTGATTATATCTTATCTGATAATAAAGTTGATGTACTATTACTGTATTATAATCATTATCTTTGTTATCTGTATAATAAAAACTCTGATATGTGCATTACCTTAGCAATATTTTGAGCATATTGCTTCATTGCTAATTTTTCCATTGAGTTTTCAAAACCAAAAAAATTTTTAATATCTAAACTTGCCGTTTGTTCAAAGCAAGTCCATTCTGAATTTTCAGGATGTATCTAAAAAAAGAGAAACAAAAGTAGAATTTAGTTATTTTTTATATTAAGTTAAAAAATATGCAATAAAATATTTCTAACATAAAGAAAAAGTATAGTTTTATAAAATATTTGTGTACATGTGTATGTAAATGAATCTATATGTCATACTTACAAAATATCTACATTTTTCAATAACTGTTACTCTATTGGCAAAACTTTCGTTGTAAGCTTCTATTTCTAAAACATTATTGCGCCTATCTAAAACATTCCTTTGAATGAAGTATACAAAATCTACACCAATTATCTGAAATAAACAATATATTACTGAACATTGTTTCCTGAATGCAAAAAAAAAACTGTTTTAATTGTATCAAAAATATATTTAATTTTATAGCTACTGATGTATATCTTCTAAAAATCTATAAAATAAGATAAAACTAAAAAATACTAAATATCTCAGATCTAATAGAATACTTGTTAATAACAATAAAAACGATAAATTTCCACAATAATTAAACGATAGATTAAATGTCATAATAAAGATAAGGCCACCTATGGTACATCTGATGTACATATATAAACAAACCTTTTTCAAGATATAAGGTGCTTCAACATTTAATTTACATCGTCTTTCTGTAGTTCTAATAGCGCCATTCTCGCTCTCTTCATCCAACAAAATTTCACATCCAACAAAAACTGGTATCTGTGGACATGTTGGAAATCTACGCTCGTATGCCTATAAACATAAAATATCTTCTTGTTTACCTTGTGCATTATATAATAATACAATTATAAAATCGTTTCATGATAAAAAAATTTTAAAAGCAATTAAATGATTTGCATGTTTAAACTTATTATTAAAGCAAAAAAAAAGGATGACATTTATAAGATAATTGCTCTAAATATATATATGTTTTAAAATAGGTATTCGGCTGTTGGATCGGTTATTGGATTATCTGGGATATGCACACATGTGCGGTGAAGGATATAAGAATACGGAGTGCTCGATAAATAATTTATGACGGCCAAGTTCGAAGGTTGTATAATACATAATGAACTTACCATCATGACAAGAGCGAACGGATGCTTGTAAACTCGCACGGGTGATTGGTATTGTTGAACCATGATTTATTTTCTTTATATGTCTTTTTATATCTCGGATTTATATTTTGATTATATATTCACAAAACTTATGCTAATTCGATCACACTATATACACTTAGCCATCACAGCTAATCAATTGGCAGACGGAAGCAGACGGGAGACGGGAGATGGAGCGCTCTCCAATTAGGGGTAAGAAAGCACTGTCAGTCTGTCACTGTTTAGCGAGAAATAGATAGAGTAGAAGCTCGCGAACATAAGTGACAAACGCCGCTTCTAGTGCCATCTTACATCGATGTCACAACTAAAATACTACACTGACGAGTTAAAGATCATTTGGATAAATTTTTGCGATCATCAAGTGGGCCCGCTGGGCCCGCACAATTGAGGAGGTCTGCTCTTTATAGCTGAATTGGCTGCACTAATTCAGAGAGTATCTTTTTCTCTTCATATTGGAAGGAGAAAAATAAGTTCAGTCAGTTTAACTTATAAAGAACAGATCCAAGAATTAAAGAAATTGAAAGGTTGACCTTACCGGCCGTTTTGATTGCATCAAGGATAATTATACGAATTATTTAATTTATACAATTATTTTAATTTATCCAGTTATTGTTTTATTATCGCAAACACCGACGAGATATCAGTAAGACTGATGATTTTGGGATTTAGTATATTATTAGAAAAAAATTCGCCACGCGCTACAGTAGATAAGTAAATCTTTATACTATCGAGATAATAAAATCATTTTACAATAAAATGTTTATTTTGTTGTTCTTGAGAAGTTACATAAAAGATCTATACATTTTCGATAATAAAACAATAACTGGATAAACTAAAATAAGACGCAGGCGACTTTTTCTTCTAATCATACTACATTCCATTAACACCGGTCTTTAATGATATCTCTGGTGAAGTGTTTGCAATTGACCAATCAGGACAAAGAAAGATCTTAGCCCCGATTGGTCAATTGAAAGCTTCATCATTGACAGCGTCAAGATGAACGCATCTGTACATAGATCAGCGTAATAACTGTAGGGAAACTTGTGTACAGTTACAATGTCTCATAAACTTGATTTTTCATAAATCCGTGGGTGTGAGAAAATCTGACAGAATCTGACAGAATCACTCGACAAGCTCGAGTTGTAAGTGATAATTTAGATATCAAGATATTTGGTTATACCTCCCTCATGTGATGAGCAGCGCATGTGAGGATTCGTGTCCTTGGACGAATTATTTGTCAGAGGCGATCAATAAATGCGTGCACAACTTGTTATCGTTACTTTCGTCGACTTTTGGACTAACCTTTAATTTTGACGATATCGTCATCTTCGATGACGAGACGTCGTCGAAGCTACGCGAATTTTTCCACGAACTAATAGCGTTGCTAGCGTTTGACGATTTTCAACTTCAGCTACTCAAAGTCTTCCTGTTGACATTCCTGAGTAGTGTGGCATTGATCTTTGTTGCTTGGCATATTTACGGTGCTAGAATTACGGAGCAATTTGTGAAAGCAGGTACAGTCATCTGAATAATCTTATCTTTTTTGCATATAAAGATTAACAAAAAATAATATCATTTAAACAGGTTATGATAATGATGAAATGTCATTTCAGGTGCAGCTGAAGATTGTAATACATCAACTGAATAATATATTGAATATTTCATTATTAAACTTTATATAAATAGCAACAACAATTTGATAATTGATAAATATGGCTGATAAGATCAAGTCTTTTTTTCAAAAGAAGAAAACAAGCGCAAAGTTTATGAAAGCAGGAAAGGGATACAAGTAATTACAATAATAATATAAAATTTTAAAGCAAGTTTGGTGATAAAATAATAACTTAACCAAAATTTTGATAAGTTAATCTGATTATATATTATGATTTTTTTGGTATATAGATTGACAGATTCTACTAGTACTTGTATCCCAACAAAGTCTAAAGAACCAATTAAGAGAGCAGAACCTACAGAAGAAGCCAAAATTGCAGGACAAGCTGCCTTAGCAAGATTAGAAGCAAAGAAAAATGATAAACCAAGATTTAATACGTATGTAATATTAAAATTATTTTTATTTGTTATTTTTTATATCTTTATATAATATTAATAATAGATGTTTAACGAAATTCTTGCTTTATTAAATTTATATAAACTTTGACAATTTACAGATCATATGCTGCTATTCAAGCACGCGTTAAACGTGAATTGGAATTAGAAAGAAAAGCACAACAAAATTTACAACAGGCGGAAAAAATATCATTGAAAGATGAAAAAGATAGAGTTGAAGATCCTTCCATTTTTGCAGTTACTGATGTATTCTTTCGTTGTCCATATTTGTCTGATGAAATATTGCTTCGAGATGAATGGAAAAAGAAAATTAGAGAATTTTTATATGAGCAACTAAAGGGAGAAGAAGCAGGATTAACAGCATGTTTAATTATTCAAAATTGCAATACTGGAAAAGAAAAGATTGAAAGCTGTGTAGAAACACTTGGCAAATATTTAGACAATATC
Source organism: Cataglyphis hispanica (assembly GCF_021464435.1). Classification (NCBI taxonomy): domain Eukaryota; kingdom Metazoa; phylum Arthropoda; class Insecta; order Hymenoptera; family Formicidae; genus Cataglyphis; species Cataglyphis hispanica. Next base: position 4,323,110 of record NC_065955.1, on the reverse strand, counting down.
ATTAACAATCCCGACGTTGAGAAGTACTGGAAAATCAGGATGTGTAATAGAATATTCCAAGTAATATATTTGTAGCAGTTAATTTGATATATAATTTTAATAAATTAATGTAAAATTTTATATACACAAAATATATATATATATATATATATATATATATATATATATATATACACATATATATAAATGCACGTTTTTACAGGAAAAAGTTTTACCTATTGAAGGAGCACTAGATTTCTTAAAAGCAGCTGGTTTTGAACAAAAGAAGGTATTACATAATGAAATTGAAGAAGATTTCTTAGTATGGAGTCCTAATAATTGTAATATTGAAAATCTTGTAATGTTGAGTGAAGCATTGAAATCTGCAGAACCTATTCCTCTTGAATTGGATAGGAATCTGCAAGTATTAATGCCTAGCCAAGCTCGAATGAAAAATGAATTGCCACCTAGTTTTTTCACTATAACTCCAGAAGAAATAAAAAGAGAGCAACAATTGCGGTAAGCAGTATATTATCCATGATATGACAAAATGAGAAAAACATTGATGTAACATGTAATTAAATGAATTCTTATCAGATCGGAAGCTGTTGAAAGAAATCAAATGTTAAGAACAAAGGCAATGAGAGAGAAGGATGAGCAGCGTGCACTTAGAAGATATAAGTTTGCCATACTTCGTATTAAATTTCCAGATGGAATAATATTACAAGGTACTTTTTCGGTACATGAGAAATTCCAAAATGTAATTGAATTTGTTGATGAAAATCTAATCGACGATAAAGTGTTCTTTTCCTTGGTGACACCAGATGGAATTAAGCTAATAGAAGAGTGTTATGATAAGACACTTTTAGAATTACGGTTAATTCCTACAGCTATATTGGAGTTCTCTTGGAATACTACTGATAAGGAAAATATGCCTAAGGGATATTTGAAAGAAGATGTATTGTCCTATATACAAGCTGTTTGAAAATAATACTATATTCTGGTACAGATCAATTAAAAATTAAAAACGCATTTTTTTATCACTTACAGCACTTTGACAAGTAATGGAGAAATATGATTATATCATAGTCACATGTAGTTTTGTGACTATACCAGTTTTTAAAAGATTTTTTTAATATATTGCGCAGTTTATCAATTTATCATGTAATATTATTTATATTAAAATCCTATATAATGTATGTGAAAATTGATCAAATTGCTTAAATCTTCAATGCAAATAAATTTATATTATCTTATATTACATTATCTAAATTTATCTATTAAATTATCTATTACATGTAAATAAAATGTAAAGAACCATTTTATTTTATTATACAATTCTAATATATATAATGTATGTTTCAAAATGTTATTAAAAAAGCATAATATTTGTAAATAAGTATTAATAATATTTAATTCTATACATTTTCTTGTAATATGTTTTTTCTTACTTGAAATAGGTCTACTGTGTTGTTTATTTAATTAGGAAACAAAAAATACAAATGATGAGTACGTATATTGAGTCTTATTTGGAACAAACATGTTATTATGGATATATTTATGTGCCCTTGTTTATGTATCAAGTATCGAATTTTATGTTCAAATTTTACGTTTGTTACATCTCTTTGTAGTTTATATCACGTTGAGTTATTATCTACATTTTAGCATGCTACGCGCTTTTAAATGTATAATACTGAAGTGTTGTTCTGCTTTCGGGGAAACCGGTTGCTCGTACAGCCAACAGCCATGTTAAACTACAGACAGTTTTGTACTCCTCGGCAATTACTTAAAACCAGTTTGGACATCTTCTCTACCGCCCTCAATAGTATTTAGGCGTATGGAATGATAATCTCTCTCTTATAACGGTACCGTGACAGTAATGTTGCGTACAAAAACAGAGTATATGAATATACATATAATATGTCGCACGATCTACGATTCATAGAAAAAAAAATTTGGTATCTTTTTATGTGCGGCAAGCAATGATGTAATGATGTAATGAATAATGCATTCATCTTGCTATAAAAAATATTTGAAATTGAGAACATATATAAAACATACGAGTCTAATGAAACGTACGCAAGTTTAGCGATCCAGTTAGTCGATTCGCACTCGATTTCATGAGTTTGACCCGCATGTCGCGTACAATAATCGACTGGCACTCCCAAATGCGTGCAACGCGTAAAATGCAATACGTACCGGCTGTCTCTCGCGTCTATTGTTATATTTACGCTTTTTCAAGCATATTGTTTGAACCGCGGACTGCTCGCATTTCCTGTTGCGTGCTAGAATAGGGCTTAACATTGCATTTGGGCGCGTGCGATTCTGCACGAGAAATTTTTGCCTTTCATGTGCATACATGTCACGTGGAAATCGAGAAATTTTGCAATATCAAAAATATGTAATATATGATTGTGTTGCAATCGGCAGATTTCTCCTCGTTGCCCGAATCCAGACTATATATTTTTTGCATCTTTATGTTTTAGAGCTTTTCTGATGCATTGCCAGAAAAATTTATTTATTACAGATTACCTGTAAAATAAAACTGATAACCATAAATTGAATATCGTTAGTATTGGATTTCGTAATTTGTTATGTCATATTTTCATTATTCAAAACTTAATCATCATTACTATTTAGATATTTGCAATTCGTGCTGTAACTATTGGTTAATTTTGCATTGTGTTATATATTTCTTTTTATACGAAATAAATTTTCGCAGGAACTTCTATATGGAACAATAAACTTTTTTGTCGATGTTTTGCATTGTCTTTCGATTTACCGCAGCCTCGTGGTCAGGTTCTCGTGCCGATCGGCATCACGCGTTGCGGTTGCATGGTTCTCTGATCTGTTTTTATCTCAAAGGTGTGGATGACTGTCAATTTCGAGAATACGATAAATTTATTACAACATGTAAATATACTAAAATATTACTATCGTACTGGAGAGCTTAATACGAAAAAAATATCATTTTAATTTTACATTTTCTTAACAATTCATATTTCATATTTATATGTATGCTTTTGTAGTTTTTATAATAATTATTACAAAACAGATAGCGCCCAGAAATCTAAAAGTCCAGATACATCTGAAAAATTATACAAAGAAGTGAGGAAGGATGTAAATATATATTCTTTCTCTCATATATATATATATATATATATATATATATATATATATATATATATATATATATATATGTTATCACATTTCAAATATTACCTAAAAATGTTTTATCGTTCATTTCTATTCGTATAATATTCCTATCAGTTAATTGTTCAACAATTTGATTGATAATGAATAGAATTATAAAGATATCGTAGCGTAATTGTATCTTGCATTCTTGTATAGGGATATGTCGTAATTTTTCTGTCCGTTCGCGGAGTAAATCACGATTTAGCACGATCCATAATGACAGAATGTAATATGTTTATGATTTTCAGCATCCGTTCGACTGTGCAATGTAATATAGCCATATATTTAGAATGTGTACATGGTCATGGGGGATGCATTTATATAAATGCTCTCGTGTGCACGAACGTGCGCTTGTTCATATAATACCGCGAATCGTCGCTCTTTTACAACCCACTTAACGATCTTGGCACACCTGTTGCAGAAACAGGCGATAATAATCGCGTCGAGCAAGTTTTTCTCGATTAAGGAAGAGTGATATCGGGCGTGGAATTTCTGTCAAGAAATCTTAAAATTAAGAAAAATAAATGTTCTGCGCTCTTCCATAAAAACAGAAAAAAAACTTTAATTGCGCAATAATTATATTATGCATTTATATTCTTGAAACTTAGTTTTCGCTAATTTAAATTTATATTATTAATGCAAAATTATGAATAATATAAAAATAAATTCAATGTAATGCATCCTAATTTTAAATCTAAATTAATTAAAAATAATTCGAAAAATTTTTTCAGAGATACTCCATATAACGAAATATTTCCGACATCATGATTATACACATATGATATTGAAATATTCGAAACGAAGTTCAACGAAGGTGATATTTAGCTTACGCACGCGAAAGAAAATGAGAGAGGATAATCTCGCGTAAGGCGTCGCCGTGTAATTGCAATCGAATAATGTAATAAAAGAGAAGAAGCTGCACATCGGAAGCGAATGATGCCTGAGGCAACTGCGAGAGCAATAGTAGAAGGACGCGAGATAGAGTGATGGATAGACAGATAGAGTGAATTCGAACGAGTATACGCCCATCCCGCTTAGAATCTCGCCTACCGGAAATTTGCAGTTACCTCACATTCCTTTCAGGGTCGAACGTCCTGGAAATGCCTCTGATCCTTGAGGAGCATTAATAGTTTTTGCGATTAAACGGGATTTTCAATCCGTTGTAGAGATCATTTTCAATTGGGAAAGTAGATTTGTCGATCAAAAGTGATGTTGGTCGTGAATAATTATTAATAAAAATGCACGCATGTAAAAATTCTCTTGCCAGAATGAAATTTGAAAAAGGTAACGATGCATTTTTTCTTAAGATTTATTTATGATTCAACTCTCACTATATTAACACATTGTAGATCGTATTAAATGCAAAGTTTTAATTCCTAATAATTTTTAAAGCCTATTCTAAACTGCGCATTAATAAAAAAAAAAATTAAAAAATTGTAATTAAATTTAGTATATTAGTTGAAATATTTTATTCAAAATATTTCTTCTAGAAGAATAAAGTGTATATTTTATTAAGAATCCTCTGCCACACGCGTCATATATATTTTTAATTTGAAAACAATGCTGCGTAAAAAACGAATGACGTGAATCGTCCTTTCCGCTTGTCAATGCTTTAAAAATTCAAAATATCGATTCACACTTTTGATTCGCAATTTGTTAATATTGATAATAATTTGTTAATATTAATAATATTGATACTCTTGGTAACAATAACGTTTTAATTTTATTTATTCATTTCACGCTTGTAAAAAGTTTTAAAATGTATGCGTGTGTTATGTATACAATCCACATGTGACCAATACGAAAGCGCGCCCGCCGGCGGCCATCTTGCGCGGCCTCGCTTTCGCGCCGAGTCGCGTGGCTCTCTCCGCGGCCGCATCAGTGCGCGCCGACTGTCGCGACTGATCGTATGGTTAGGGATTGATGTTTTTTGGTCACGGTCGAATAAGTTCGTTTTTCAGCTTGTCGCGATTAATGGATTAAAATCGACGTGAAAATCGATCGCGATCCATCAACGATGACGTTCGGCGTCCGATATCGAAACTTTTAAGCGCGAAAGCGTCGTTTACTTGTTAGTGATAGTGACGATTGACATCGCAAAAATCGATATTAACGTTCGTAAAATTCGCAACATTTTCTTCGACGATCTGTGCGCGAATTTGCGCGGTTCATCGATCGGCGCGCATGTTTTATCGATCACTCGGCAAGACACAAGTCGTGGTTTGAATTATCGGCGAAACGATATTACTGCGATTGTGGTCCAGCCAGTTTGTCCAGCTTGTCCACGACGTGTCTGCTTGTCAATCAACGATTATCGATGCGACGCGGAAACTTTATAACGAAAGTCGTTTCCTTGAATTCGCGAGATGAAAATTCAGTAAAGGTAAGCGTGTCGTTTTTTTTTTCAAATTGATATATAGTATTGTACAAAGAAATTTGCATATTTGAATAATTTTGAGAATAATTCAGGAAATGTATTATTATATTGATGAGCACGTATATTTGTTTATATTTTGTGAAGCATTTGTTTATATTTTGTGAAGCATTTGTTTATATTTTTGATGTATTTGAGCAAATTTTTAGATTTATATTTTGAATGTAATAATTAAAAACATTATTTTTATTGTTTATTTCTCATTCAAGTATATATAGTATTTAAGTATGTAATACACACAAGAAATACGTGAAAGTTATTCATTTATACAAGTCTAATGGCTGTAATTTTGCAATAAAAGGTTGCATCGTTATATACTTGCGCAATAATGCGCGCTAATAAGAACGTAACTGCGTAAATAGCGAGGGCCACCTGCGCGCGAAAATGACAGAAATTTAAATCCCATGATCATGATGATAAGCGACCTTGATTACATAGTACGACAATGACATCCTTGCAGAAAACATGTCGCACATAATCGCATTGCATGTCCGGTGCGGAAGATTGATTCAATTTAATCTTGCATTTTCGGTAAGATATGAATTATCATCATTTATTTCTTGCATATATGATATCGTGCTTGAATAGACGATACGGAACAGCTATATAAACAAAAAAAATAAAACTGACATTTCATGTGAATCTGATAACAAAAAGTATGCTTGATAAATTTAAGGATTAGAACTTATCTTTGTAAATAATATCTGTAAAAGAGCTGTTTTGATATTTTAAAAAGATTTAATTTTATTAATAATTAAAAAATAATATCTTAATTTGTAAATAATATTGTTTACACTTTAATACACATATAAATCTTTTTTTTTACGATCTAGAACATTATATATTTCGAGCGAAATCTAATTCAAACTCCAAACTTCAATCTTCCAACCTCAAGATTACTGTCAGATAGTAATGCGATTATAACCGGTTTATTGCGCGGAAAGAACTCCATTAGTCTGCAGTCTGCGCAATTAATGCCGTAATTGCTTAGTCTAACTACGCGTATAATTGTAGTATATCTAAAAATAAAGTTATTTGTTTAACTGTCAAATATAAATGATGGATAATTAGCAGCCATATATTAGCTTTCAAGATTATTTAACACATGAAAATATAATGAAAAACAAATGATATTAAAATAGGAACGCGTACATTATTTTCTAAGATATTAAATGGATCTGAAATCTCGGAAATTCTATCGTGGTGTAAAATCATTTGTGTACACTCTTATTCCATTTTACCGTGCGCACTGTATGCGCAACTTGAGATACCACTGAAAAGATAAACGTAATTTAAGACATCCAATTAAAAACGTATTCTAGATGTTTTAACGGAGGCAGCAAGAAATAAATATTACAAATAGTATCTTTTTTTACGACGTCGTATTTATGACAAATGAGCACAGTCGATCATTTTTGCGATACAAACTTCTTTTCAATTTTTTGATTCATTGTCATTGAGAAAATTTAGTCAGTGATTTTCCCACGCATCATTGTTTCTTCTCGAAAACAATGAGCCGTTTAACGTGTACCACCATGTACTTTTATTCGACGTTCGCATACAAAATGCGATGAATGGAATTTGCTTCGCATAGACATGATGACAGTTCCTCAAATCATATGCAAATCATCTACTCTGTTCAATCATACGATAAATTTTGTTTTATCTTAACATTATATTTCAGATATATCGATATATGCGATTTACAACTTTTTTTACAACAATTTTCAGAAAGATATAGATTGAATTTTGTATTTTTTATTTTGTATTTTTTTTTAGATTTTTTTTATTTATGATATAAATAAGTTTGAAAAGACAGTGCTTTGCTTGCTATCTAAAAGCAATATCTACTTCGGTATATTTTTAACTATATACATTTGCTTCTAACTTTTCTCATACTTTTACGATGTATCGCAAGAAGATTTCAAACGATATATCGCAAGTTTGACGAACCTCACAAAAGTCCATTATTGCAAAAGTTCTTAAGAGATATATAGAGATTATAGCGATTTACATTTACATTCTTTCAAAGCAGAAAATTTTATATTTTATATTTTAATAACTACATTGAATCATATTGATTGCAAATAATTCATTTTAAACAACATATTTTTATTTCTCTGTTTTATTGTTTATCACAAAACTGCCGATGTGGTATTTTTTTTGTAAATATAAACTATGCTTCTTTTGATGATATTTTGAAATGCTTTTTTGGAAGAATTCAGGATATTGATTTATGAAAATGCATTTCAAATTTAGAATCATATAATTTGATATATTATCTTTTGCGTTTATTCTAACATTTTACTTTATGTAATATTATTATAATATTTTTTTGAATCACAATATATTGATAAAAAAAACTTTATAACTACTTTGGAAATGACCTTTTCTCTTTAATGTCTCCGCAGTTATTCGATATTAATACGATAGCTGCTATTTATCGTATTTTATTTCTCGCTTATTTTTTTTAATTTGTTTCTGAATACTAGATTGTATTGAATAGAATTTTTATAAGAATGTCACAATTGAAGCGTTTCAGAATAGAGAATAAAGGAGAGTCGTTTTGTTGCAGAGAAGATATCAGACATCGTCTTCATTAAAATCTAATTAAATCAAAGGAGCGTGTGGCGCCTTTATCGCTCTTATCGAGATACAATATTTACCGTTAAATGTCGATAAGCTGGGTTCAGTCTTAAATTATTTTACAGAACAAGCGATTACGGATGTTATGTTATTGATAATTACTAAGAAGTCGGGGATTGGTAATCAAATGATAATCTAAATTATTTGATGTTTTTTTTTTGTATTCTTTAAATTAATAATTAAGCTTGACATCTATCTATTTTTATGACTAAAAAGATAGAGTTTTTTAAATATATTTATTAAATACATTAAGAGATGTAAATATTATAAAAATACTATAAGAGTTCTGCATTATAAGAATTATCTGGTTTTAATTAAGAGTGGGTCCTAGAGATTAAGAACTTATTACAATTTATTTGATAACATTTAAATGCAATTTTGAATCAGACCTATGTATATATGACTGTAACGAAGTACATGTATAAATAGTCGTGTGTCGAAATATTCACGCAGCATCCTTTCCGTTCTCTACAGTCTGACTCATGCTGAACATTTTTTTAAAGTAAAGAATTTGTACAGGGCGCTCCGTTCTGTGCACACTCTGCGTTTGCATAGAATCGCTGACGTTCCTCGGTTCTGTGTATGTTGCTTCGTCGCGAAACGCCCACCCATGCATTGCCTTAGGCTATGGGTATATACAAGGTGTCACGAGAGTGCATTGATCGTTGAGCTTTAGAGTGACGCCTAGGAGGCTACTGTCTTTTACAAGATAATGTTAAAGATTTAATTCTTCGCTCGTCGATTTCAACACAATTCTTCAAAAATGGTATTATTTTAATTAGAAAGAAAGGTTTCTCTTTGTGACCCACATTTTTGTTTCTTACAGTTATATTTAATATTGAAGTACAATTCAGCACTTACAATTGTTGAAGTTTTATAAGGTCTCTTTTGTTACATAGTTATTTTATTTTACGTTTACAGAGCCAGAAACAATTTAGAAGATTCTTCACTGACAAAGCCCCTGTCTCATTTATCGCATTACAGCGGAATTTCCCTTGCGTTTTAACGCACGGCGGAGACATACATCAACTTCTTAGTCGTCCCAGCGACGAAAGATCCATTCATTTCTTCATACAAGTTCCCTCTGAATGCATAAATCGTTTCTCGATTCTGTTGTTTCGTTGCAAGACGCGGTGCATTGAACATAATGCAGGTATTTCGCGATTTAATTCAATGGTAGGTATGTGTGTGACATAGATTTATGATTTCAGAATCAGACAATGGAAATAATAACAAAATTAATAATAATAATAATAATAATAATATATATATATATATAATACTAAATTTAAAAAAATATGAAATCTGAAAGAGACATATTAATTTTATAAATAAATTTAATTAAATAAAATAATTTTTAAAATTTGCAATAAATAATAGATCTTATCGTCTTAATTCCATGATATACCGCTTTGCAGATCGTATGAATATAAATGAGTAAATATTATCATAGTGCAATGCGCATATTTTATATGGCATTCAATCATCTTTTAATCTTTATCGATGCGTTGCGAAATCGTACGAGAGAATGGAAAAAAAAATTGTGCCTGAGGGATTGATTTTTATTTAATCATCTACGCCGTATGATCGGTATGCAAAATGTCAAAGAAAATCGATCGATGTATCAAACTTCGTCAAAATTCATAATTAATTCATAATTATTTGATCGGTACAAATAATATTGTAGAAAATTTGGAAAGTAGATATACCGCAAGAGTATATGATAAGAATTTAATTGTGAAAGCGATGTATCTCGTGTATGACGAAATCAACAGCAGTATAAAATAAGGTCAGCCAGTTTCATTCAAGTTAGGCTAATTTCGAGTTGACGATCATAAAAATTTAATTATTCGCGATAAAGTAATTTGATAATTCGTATAATTTATATCTTATTTTGAATAATTTCTTATGTATTAGAAATTAGAAAATTAGAAAATTTTCCCTATTTTATTATACTTTACTTTTGTATATGTGCATATTGTTTATTCCGATAAAATAACTTTTCTTAATATTGTTTGCTATTTTTGTGCAGATTTTGGTCTAATTTTTTTTCATCAGAAATGTTGATGTTGTATAAAGTCTTTATTTTGTTTGCGGTTGATAAATATGAAAAAGGGGAAGATGTTGAAGAAAACATAAAGGCAGGATTTTTTGATTATGATTTTATTAAAATTTCTTGAGATTTTCCCAACAGAGACGATTTTGTCTGTATTGTCGGTAAGCTTGATTTGGATGATGTCTGAAGAGAGAGAAAGAAAGGCAAAGAGAAAAGGAGAGATAGAGAGAACATTATTTCAACATTTTCAGCAAATATGAAATTCATATTTATTGTTTTTTAATATCTTCTTAATTTGTTTGTCATTTATTTTATTCCGCTAAATAAGAATGTTTTGTTTATAAAAAAATACAAACAAATTTCAGCTAAAATCTAAAATCATTTCTCATGTATATAAAAGTTTTATATTAATTATTTTTAGTAGCAGCTGCTTAATTTATTAGAATAGAGTATACAACGCGCGGTCTGCAATCCGTTATCGTGCTGGACGAGACGGAAGTTTTGTGTAAGATTGGCGCCGTATTTCCAAACTCATTATTTGGAGCGTCTGCGCGCCGAATAGAAATTTCTCGAGCCTTTTCAGATACACCCGCACTTGATAAAACATTTCCCGCGTTGTACAAGCGCAGGGGTTTATCGGTGTTTGGATTACCTAGCGTGAAAATAAAGGTCGCGTTGATTTACGTTGAAGAAATATGTAAAGATGTTTCATAAATTGCACACACAATTGATGTGTTTGGTAAAGTATTGTCAGTACCGCCGTACTTTTTTCATTTTATAGCGATCGCGATTTTTTAACCATAGCATAAAACAATCGTCGTCGTGAATAAAAAAAGCTTTTTCTAAAACTTTTATATTTATTGTCAGAATTATCTCGAATTTTTTTTATTGCGTTGCATTTCTACTTTTCAAGCCGAGCGCATCATAAAGAAGCACACGCTAGGTCGTCTTGCGCCGGATGGTTAATAATTAAGACCACGTACACATTTCGAGTGCAAGGGGATGCAAGTCGAACAAAGCTCTGGGTGTTCGCGGGCCCTCGTCAAACTCGATGTTGATTGCAATCGATACAGTCGCGCTGTTTTTTTTTCGACCGTGAGTGTGAATGGAGTTCCTATTCACGTTATTCGATCGTTTCATTCAAAAACGTATCGAGTGAATCCGTTCCAATGGCTATCGTAAACAATACGATGTCTATCACTCTTCTTATTTCCTCTCTTATCTTACCTCTTACAATGCATTTATGCATATGCATATATGCACCTGCACAACTCCGGTCTTACCCGATTTAATTTTCGCTGCGTTGAAACACGCTTCGATAAGTTTCGTACATTTTGTAATTCTCACCATGATCTGAAACAACAGGACGAGGTGCTAAAAATGTATTTTAATACAGTTACGAGACAGCGGTGGCTATTATTATCACTGCATTTTTAAATCCCTCGTTTATATTTATAGAGCGCCAATCACAGTCATAGACTGGCATCGTCGCGAGCAACTCGTTTGTAACAGTGTCGCGACATTTGGACCGCAAGGTCGAGCTTGTCGTTCATAATTTAAGTTCTTTAAAGTAACCTTTTTACGTAAAAAAAAAACAAGATTTCCGATATTATGTGCATTTAAAAATAAATTAGATATATGCGCGGTTTAAAAAAAGAATTGATATAGATCCAATTTTATTGCATGGCATAAGCGGTGGAGAAAGTTAGATGGCACGTATGGCAAAATTTTTTATTTGTTTCTTTCATACTTACACATTAATCGAACAATGTAACATTTGCAAACAGCACTATTTAATTAAAAATTATAAAAATTATACTGGGTGATTCTAAGTTTTTATAATATTTTCTAAGCATGTTTGTATTTCTTATACTAAAATCTATTTTTTAAATAATAGTTATATAATGAGGAAGAGAGAAAGATATGATTGAATATCTTATAAAATATTAATAATTCTTTTACAAAATATATACTAAAAGTGTAATTATTTATTGCAAAGCGTATACATTTTTTGTTTTTCTCTTCTATAATTTTACGTACTAATATTATTAATTTAATATTTATTTTTATAATTAATAACATTTTTTTATAATTAATTTATTGTACACTATACACACAATGAGAAATATCTATTGTTAATTGTAGTGTAAAATTGAAATTGAAATTTTACGAAGCCTAGCTATTTGAGAAGTGTACATTTTTGGAAAAAATAGAGCTCATTCATCAAACGGGAAACTTCTGTTTAATCGTTCTGGCTCGATTTGCTGATTCTTTGTGACCTCTTTTTTTTCTCTGCAGTAATGACATGTAGAATATATATTTCGTATTAGCAATATATTTTACACAAATTACTTAGATAGGGAGAGAAAAATCATATATTGTCTTCGATTTTTGGAAACTTTTATAAAAAAAAAATTATTGTAAAAAGTTATTTTATTTCTAAAATAGTGGCATTATTAATATTTACATTATGGAAAGTTAAATAATTTAAAAAAGTTTTATTAATTTTAGTCTCTACGGTTTCTCAGGATATCGTGAGATTAAAAGATACAATTATAGATACAAATATAAAACTAAATTGTTTCTTTGATTAAAAAGAATAATTAATACGCAAAATACTATAATCACTTAAGCATGAATGGATCTTTACCAGCAATCCGATATAATTTTTTTAATACACAGTCCGATCTTTACAAATATCGGCAAATCTCGTTTGGATGCTGCCGTGAAGGAGGGAATACAAAACGAAGTCGTGAGAGGAATTCCTAATCATCGAGAAACCAAACAGACTATAGCTATAAACACTTCGAGGTTTTATCCTTGATTTGATAAATGCTTGTCGTTAGGAAGGAAATGTCGTGTTACAGCTGAATGGATTTAAGAAAATGTTGTTTTTTACGGGAATGTTTTGAATTTTAATTGAAGCACGCATTGAATACGTGATATAAAAGAAATGTTTAAATATATTGATGGTTTAAATTTTTCTTCAAAAAATTTATTTATCATGTATTTGATGCATATTTTATTGTATCATACATATTTCACTCAATAATATCACAAAAATATAATAGCATTGTATATCTGCATAATTAGAAGGCAAAAATATAACTTAAAAAATATTTGTTATAATTTACAGAAAATGAAATATACATCTTTTTATCTATATAAGTATATAGATAAGTGAAGCCGTAAGTACAATGCTGGTTTTCGACTTTTGCTCTTGGAAGAGAGACTTCAAAGGGAACTAATTTGCATACAGAGAGCTCAGTGAATTCGAAAATTTGTGTGCAGACTCTGCACGCGCGTCGCTTCTTTCTTCTTTCATGAGAGCGGATGTACTTGCTTATTGCACACGTGAATTTTAAGTTCTTCTCAGGAATAGTAAATTATTCAAAAGCGCGATAAAAGTAAGAAATCTTTGCAATCTTTGTAATAAAACAGATTAGATGAGTCCAAATGGAGTGTGCTTTGACGTATCGTTATCTGTTGGAACATCTGAAATTTTTTTGCCTTTTCTTTATATTATGATAGAAGTTTGATGCCGCTGACAACATAGCACTGTCTGCAATAGAAAAAGTATTAAATTTAATTAGCAGAGAATAGTAGCAATTTATAAATGTTCAATGCTCTTTAGTAATATGTTGCATTACTCCAAGTGCTTGACGATATTCTTTACATGCTATGAAACATATTATTGGCAGGATCATCGGATATATTTTAACCATCGTATAAACTATCTCTATCGTCGTATCGCTACAGCAAGACGTTGCCGATGTTAAAAGAGCAATAGCTCTCACCACCCGATATGGTATCATAGTTAGAAAAAATCCAATAGTAATACCAACTGTAACATAGATGTTATTTCGAAATCTATAGGTGCTTGAATAATATTTGCATTAAATTACATTACATTAAAATGAAATTTCCACTTACCTAAAAGAACGAAACATTCGATATCTTTGCTTGGCCATGTTCCGATTATTAATTTTGATATTATTAAGTCGTACAAAATGAAGAAGTCAAGTATAATAAAAATAAAACAAGGGAATATTAAAAACATAACGGTGGATGACACATAAATGTCGTATACAACTTCTTTCTCATAATGATCGTAGAGGTTTAGTTCCATAGCTGTCACCATAACGCACATTATCCATATGAATAATATGCCTTTTACAGCTGTTGAAATTTTTACGAGTGATTTGCGAAAGTGCCAATTTTTTTGACAAATGACAACGTAAACTTCGATATTTAATATTATAATTGTTAGGATGGATGCGCCGAAGCTCACCAAAAATATGTAGTCGAGATTCATCATCAAATCTATATCGAAAATCCAGCGAAACATTTGCTGAAGCGGTTCGAGTAGGATTGTCAAATTTGATAACGCCAAGCTTATTATATAGCAGTTCGCAGAGGTGTACATGGAAGAATTTGATGCAATAATGAAACCTAGTAAAGCATTTAAGCTAGTACCTGCCACTAGCAGCGTAAAATCCATGATATTGCGCACAGGCTCGGATATGATTGGTATAATGATGTTCATTTTGGTAGGATTTGTCGTTACAATATTCATTGGAATACGCGGAAATGGATTCTCTAGATATGTGTGAATTTCATTTATATCATATTTGTTAAACATGATATAATGTGTGTGAAAAAGATCGATCACCCTTGGCCTTTTATCACACTTAGATTTATCGCTTGTTATAATCTATGAATTTAAATCTTTTATTAATCAATCGTGCACTTCAAAAAATTCCATATGCACAAACTTGCTTTTAAAAAATTTATACACTTTTTCGAGTTTTTTAACGTGTGTAATTTTTTACGATTTATAGAAGAAGCAATGAAAGAAATGTACGACAAATTGGTGGCACATGCTGCTTCAACGATCTACACGCATATTACTGACTGACGCATATGATGGTAGTTTGTAGAATCACCACCTACATATTTACCTTCCCCTATGGGAGTGTGATGCCCTACATCATAGGCGGACACTGCCGAGCAAGTAACGATATTACACAATTTGCTGACACGTAACCATTTCATTTAATAGAGTGGCTCTTTAACGAAGTGTAAATCGCGCTTTATCTTTATCGGTGTTTATATATATATATCAAATAGATTACAATGATGGAATAAATTTATTATTTTGACAAATATACATATATAATATTTATAGGCACTCTCTCTGCTTTGCCAAAATTATTAATACGAATCGGATTTCATTTATTATAAAAACGAGAAAATATTGAAATTTACTCAATTTCATGCAAATAAATATAACATTGCTTAATTTTTATATTATTATAATTTTACATTAATAATATATTGCTGTGTGGGTTAGCTATTTGAATAATAAAATATGAGAGTGAACATAAAAGTACGTTCAACATCTCGCTCGAAGAAGCTATGGACTTCCTTATTTATGAGGAAGAAGTGTCCTTGACGACTCTGCTGGAAGGGCTTCGCTTTCTGGCTGCAAATAACGACCAAGTAGCAAATAAAAAAATGACAATGCTTAAATAAATTGTGCTTCTTACGACTCGTTCATTCGAACAAGAGAAGAGATGAAGAACAAAATAAGAAAAAAAAAGAAAGAGAGAGAGACTTCTGCACACGACTGTACAATAAGATTTACAGGACGCCTCTGGCAAGAAGCCATGAACGCGATATCGGTCAGATTTTACCTCTGATAGATTTATCGTTGGATTTATAAATTCAACCCCTTTGGCACATCGGGGTTTTGTATCTTCCTGCAAAATTGAGCGCGATCGTCTGGCGCATTGTGTGCTCCAAAGGCGCTCGCAATTGACACGTTATCGAGAAAAAGAAGTTGGGTGTGCCATCCATTCTTATCGAGAGAATAAAACAAATTAAAAATTATTCGGGCGGAGTCGGATCGATACGGCTAATATTTATCGCATTATATTCGCAATATTTCTATCTATTCAATTTCCGAATTATATTATAGAAACTATATTAAACGGTTAAGTTTTTAACGGAAAATTTATATTGCAACGCATAGCATCATATATTATTTATAGCGCGTCTATGCATATAGTAATATTTGCTTACATGTTTATGCAATGATGATTATTTATAGACTTCATCTTTGCTCAGATGTAGATGATAACTAGAAGCATTTATAAAACTTCGCAGCTGGTCAGAGCTTCTTCTCCTTGCGGCAAGGAGTTCTGAACCAGTTTGACTACGTATTTTCATCTTTGGACCAGGTGCGAGGGAGCGCGTGGTTAATTTTTGCGGGTTCCTCGTGCCCTTTTCTTCTTATTTTCGTCTGCTTCGGGATCGGGTTAGTGATAGAGGGTGATCTTGGGGCCAAATAAGTGCGGTGGCAGGGCCGAAGGGCCTCGAGGCCACAACCGGTTCGCCGGTCTGAGCATCATTACGACGTAACTCGAGTGATCCTGGGGAGGCTTCGAGCTCCATAATAACCAGCGAGCTGTATTATCGCTGCAGAGTAACAACATTCCAATGATGATCTTAAAGGTGTAAAATAGTCTTATGTTCGAATGTTATAAAGAGATCTAATAAAAGACTTATATCATGCTATTTCAATATCACAACTGTTTAAAAAAATAAATTGACAAAAGTCGAATATTTGATAGTGATTATTTTTTTGTTATGATTTAATTATTCTTATTTTTTATAATGTGATTTCTTTATTTATTTATAATTATATTGCATTTTTTTTATTACAGTTTTAAATATCTTTTATTGATTTTAAATCTTTGTCACAGTTTTATATTAAAACATGTTTATAGTTTATGAAATAGGTTAATTAGTGCGATCGGTATTCAATTCATATCTTCCATAAAGTTTGTCGCTTACTACATGGCTTAACAATAACTAGAAATATTATAAATATCATATTGCGCATTTCAATATATCTTTTCTTTTCTCTGAGCATCTATTTCAATTAAGCGATGACAAACAATAAAATACATTATATTTAAGTGTGCGCTGCTTAATTTAATTTTTAAAAAATATATAATTTTTAAAATAATTTCTATTTTGAGTATCAAAAAATTATCTTTATTTTATTTTTTTAATTTTTATCAATATATATAATAATTATATTGCGCATAAATATATAATAGCATACTTTATATTTGCGTGTACGTATAGAAGAAATATGTATTGAGTTAGTCTGCTAATCATCGATTTGCCAATTCATGCAAAAGTTCATATTAAGACTAGTTAGATGTTAGATATTAGACACACGTGGCGCACCTTATGTCACACCTGTTAAGTTCTGTCGACCTGTTTCGCACGATGTTGTGTGGTCGACCATTAGACGAAGCTAACTATCCCATGACAACGTTTCCTTTCTACATTTATCATATAATCAATCATGATTATACTGTCACTCTGTACTATTACGCATTCTTTCCTACATCTGTATTATTTATGAATTAGCATACCACGCGAATTAAATCATCGCATTGATCGCGTGCACTGTGATTTTATGAATGAATATTTGCTCGTTTATAGCTAGTATATAAAAATTTAGCATATATTTAGATATTTATTTATGGCGTTATTTATGAATTTGAAGATGTTTTTTTTAGAACGGAGGTATAAAAAGATAACTCACGTTATGTAAATTCCGCGTTGCGGTAATATTATAAAAGGATAATTTATTAAAAGCGCGTACGTTTTTCACCGCAATATCGCGCATTTCCAAGTGCTTTGTTCCTGTTGGTCCTCGTGTCAATAGACTCGATGTATTTTATGCATGACCAGTCAGACAAGTTTTTCCGACAGTGAAGACCGCAAGCGCGATGCACAGCTCAGTTACATTCGATACTTTGCACGCAGGTGCATCGTTGAAAAAATGTGCGGATTTATGTGTGAGGTTGGCGTTTTGATTGCAGCGCAAAAAAATGGTTGGAATCATATAATATCTTAAAAATCTTAAACATTCTTTGAACATTTTATATTTATAATACATTTTTTATATAAAACAATTGACAAAACATTTTTCTAAATGCATATAATATTTTAATGATTTTTAATCTATTTTTAAGATTTTTTAAAAGGATAATCTTGGAATTTTTTGATAAAAATATATCTATAAAATATATTTGATTTTGTCTGTTTTACTTTTTGGATTATCAAAGCATAAAAAGATGTAGAGAAAATATTTTCATATATATTTACGATAATTTTTTTCTAATGTTTATTACGCGGTCGTGCGTGCAATTTAATGTGTTAACGTATGTTTTCAATCGACAATTGCACATCGAATACAAAAGTAGCTTTCTGAGAAATTCGGCTACAGATTACAGGCAATTTTTGGAAAAAGAAACGCGCACCTGTGCGCACCCTAAGTAAATTACAATAATCGCTTTTGAAGTCGTTTGGAAGCCCGAAGAAAGAGCCGAGTGACTCAAGATCTTTTGCTCATATCAAAGATCAAATTTGCCGTAAACTGTGATTGGATTTCGAAGGCTTTTATCATTTAATTGCATGCAAAAATCAACTGCATAAAAACATATAAAATCATGCGTAGTTGAAATATTAACATAATATAATCAAAAATTATGACATTTATGTAAATTATTTTTTTACACATTAAAAGTTGAATTTATCCTTTTTGGCAGTTTAAGCTCCTAAATTCGAGGTTTGATAGATGCGTCATAATTTGCAATTTATCGATTACTTTGCGCATTATTGGCATAGAAAATTTTGATACCACAAAGAGATCACAGAAAATCCTTAAATCTTGGTGGAGAAAAATGACCTGTGAAATTAGTACGTCAATCACACTTTTATATAAAATGAGCGTTTTTCTTCCAATTTTTAAGGCCAACATTTTTTAGTTTATACAATATTTAGATTTTTTTCAGGATACTTTTATTCCAATCTTTTTCTCGGAGAAAAATCTTTACTATGATTTTCTATTTTACGAAGTAACGCGGAGTAGTACCTCTCTCTCCTTTTACTGCACGAGAATTTACGTCTATTTCAGGATATATTGTTCTATTCGATCATACGCGATATTTTTTTATCAATCATTTTCAATCATCTGTCAATTAGCGCACTGATAATTTTTTCCTACCCTTTATCTTCGATTTTTTTTGTTATCACGAGCATAAATATCATGTTATTATAAAACAATTGTGAAATCGTCATTAAATTGCCTACGCTTTTTAAATTATTAATTTTATCATCATTTTTATTATTTCAATCTCATTTATTTATTTTCCTATCCATTTTCGCATCTTTTCAAGACGTTCAAGACGCTGTAAGGTGTATTCCCGTACTTCGTCATGTTCGCACAAACGTAAATATAGAGCCATAATAATTGGTGAGGAAAGCCACGCAGATAAACCGGGAACTAACTCACGTTAACTCGCTTCACACGGTCCTGAAGTACAATGTGATTCATAATTAATTTGTAGGCGTTTACCGACGAAAATACATGCGGATTTTATTCACGACGTAAACTGCGAAAGCTCGGTTGAAACGAAAAGTAGCGAAACACAAGGATATTCCCGTGCTGCGCAATGTCTAACGTTAAATCGATATTTATATATAATAGAAAATATGCGTTGCAAATTTAAAATCTTATTGAACCATTTCTTTTCACACGGTATATACATATGTAACTATCCCATAATAATAATTCTATAATTCTTATAAATAATTATTGGAAGAGAGAAAAGAGAAACACACATTTCTATATATATAAAATTCTTGAAAATAAAATTCTTTAAAATTACAAGTTACAATAATTGTTGAAAGCGATCTAACAAAATCCTTCATTCAATACTACATCATCATCATTAATGTTTAATTTCTGCAAAAATGATTTTCACTCTCTCATTATTTCGCATCCGCTGCATAAACCGCGGACCACAATCGAAAAGCCAGTTATTCCTGCGAATGAAGAACGTCCCATTCTTTCTCGTCGCGATGAACATCGCCAAGGCTTTCTTTCGCCGCGGCAAATTCTGCCAACTTTCTTCATCCGCAATGTTCATGTATTGTTATTTGCGTTGACTGCGGTCGTTACTACGGGAACAAGTTTCATTGCGCTACGCTCGCAAAAACGTTGCAATACTTCGCGATAATAACTGACGTTGAGAAATCTATCTAAGGCGTAAAAGGGGTGAGAAGTAAAAAAAGGAGGAAAATTAAACAATATATTCTATATATCAAATCCTATTACATCATCTCGATGATTACAATAAAAATTATTATAAGAATTTTCTTGGATCCAGAATTCCAATCTTCATTCTTCAGTTCGTTTACCAAACAGCTTTTATTATGCTATTTTATTTATATGCTAGACTTTTACAGTCAGAGTGATATTCGCCAACGCGTTCTACACGTCAAATTCGTCGAATTGGCAGCGCAATCTAATTTGCATATTTTTCTTTCGACTGGATGGACGCGCCGCCTCCAACGAGGCTTCTTTTCTTCAGCACCCCAGGCCGGGACCATGTCGCGAACGAAACGCCAACGAAAATAACTGCGCGATAGCAACGCGTTTAAACTTTATGCCGTAATTCACGGCGCTCCCTCTTCCCTCGTTGTTCATTTTTGTCTTTCAGCACCAAGAGTTACCAAGTTTACTCGCACATAGCTACAGTCTACCCTCCATTTTTTTTCAAGAAAATTGCGTACCGTTATTACTGGCGCGATGTTCGTGAAAAAAAAAAATTAAAAGTTTCGCGTCTCGGATACCAAAAGAAATCAATACAGCGTCGTTGCACGTTCATAATAAGCACGCTTTCGTGCATTGTACGATGAAGGTGCGTTACGTTAGTACGCATAACACGCATATATAGCGAAAGGGAGAGAAGATCATCGTCATTCAGAAAATTTCTCCACACTTCGGAACCTGCAAAGAATCGTGTAATATTCATTATAGAGGTTTCAATATATGTAGCTAACAAAAATTACACTAATAATTCAAAATTTACACAAAACAAAATTTGTGCGTAGAAAAAAATCTTTATTCTTATTATTATTTTTTATTAGTTATGGATATTATATTTAGATCTTATTCTATTATATACAACTATTTCAGTCGTGCATAAGCAAACATATTTTATTAAAAATTATTTATTTTATTTCTTCATCTCTCTGTGTTTTATAATTTTTTTTATGTTTAAATAATATAATTAATTATATTATTAGCTAATTATATTTATAATTGATTTTTAATTTAGTCTAATTTATAAAGAAAATGATATTATTTTAATGCAGATATTTAAATAATATAATTAATCTATTGCAATGTTACAAAGTATGCAAATTTCCTGATAAATTTAATTTCTAAATTTCTCGATTTGAATTCTAAAATATTGGGATTAAATATTTTATTAAATTTGAGCAAAAAGAATAGATTCCGGTACCGGGAATCGAACCCGAGCCTCCTGGGTGAGAGCCAGGTATCCTAGCCACTAGACCATACCGGATTACGATAGAGATGCAGTCGTGCGTCTTGATGACAGTATGAGAGAAGCTGCATTTCTCTCTCACACATTGTCACTGTCAGGACACCCTGCATTCGTAATCCGGTATGGTCTAGTGGCTAGGATACCTGGCTCTCACCCAGGAGGCTCGGGTTCGATTCCCGGTACCGGAAAATACTTTTTGCTGATATGAGATTTATTCGAAGATGGGATAAAAAAGTGTTTTATATATTTTATAAATTTATATGTATTTTATAAATTTTGTAAATTAAAAAGAAAATATAACATTAATTTGGATTACGGTACAATATAATGGAGTTTTGAATAATGAATCAATAAAACAAGAATTTTAACTGCAATTTGAAAACAGTTGGAGAATAATTAACGTTGAACTATTAATAATACGACGCGTCAATGCTTTCGTCGAGTGTAGAAGATTACCACGTTCGACGCGTCGTCGTTGACATATTCTGCTCTGGTGGCGTTATCTAAAATTAGATCCGTTCATGACAATGGCCCATTTTAGTGCTATCATGCAGCGACTTTGAAGGGCGTGAAATCGGCATGTTCTTGGTTAACGCGTTCCGTGCCGCGTAAATGAAAATTCCTTTCGCGCGTCATGCCAAGGACAGTAAATGCGGGACGATACGTAGGGAGGTCAACCGGTCGGCTTATTCGCACATGGCCAATTGGAGATATAAATGTCGTTCGTTATAACTCCTTCGGAATTTTACAACAGGCGTGGCAAGTCGCAAAAGCAAATGAGTTTACGCTTGATTTGTCCTTTATCAGTGCAATTTCGATCGTGAAAAGCGATGGATCAATGAAATTGTTAGGTATCATTATTGTGCTCCATTTCCTGGACCTTTTGATGGTTTCCATTCTACTAAAATACAATACGATAACCACGTAATAGATGTCATGTCATCAACTTTTTGCTCGTCGACATTACGCGATCAGTACTAATTTGTTCAATTGCTAATCTTCGATAATTTAGCGTTGCCTTTTCCCAAAATTTTTAATACAATCGAATGATCGAGAAAACGTATTATTGTTTATTATTCAATTTATATATAAATCCACTTTCCTTTTATATCTAGATTCTATAGAAATTAAAAATTTAATACAAGTGATTGTTAATTAAATAATTTATTGAGCATTTGTGTATAGAATAATCTTAATTAGTAATAAAATAAAGACACAATTTAGAGTTGATCGCGTTTGAAAAAATTCAATTATTAAATACCTAATTCATAAGTTATCAGAGCGCATGGTACGACTTTCGTCGTTTCTGAATTTGAAAACATATAAATATAGTCAAGTTATGTCTGCTTTCCTTCGTCGACTTCTCATAACAAGCGTAACGTCGAGTATGGCGGAACCTCGATGTCGGGAAAGAAATGTGACCAGAGTATTATAGTATCCGGAGTCTGAAAGCCACAAGACGATGGGGCTGGCGCCAGGCCTGCTCTCAAGCACGTATCGCTCCGACCACTTTTCTCGAGTCCTCGAAATTAACATCGTCCACTCAATCGTAGCATTTAGTTATTACGGCGTTTCTCTGGTCTTTTTCTCGGCGCGTTTCACCCTCTATATGATTCTTTATGATGATTTCGCTTTTTTTTTTTTTTCGTAGCACTTTGAGTGATATTTGTCTCTTCACTCGTTAGTCGATCTCATTATTACTAAAAAAAATGTAAGAAACTCATCTAGAAGAATTTTCAAGAGATGAATTGAAATTGTAATAAATTAATATTCATACATAATCGATCTTTTCGGAGATAAAAAAGATCATAAGATTTTACAATGCATTTCCGTATATATGTAAACTTTTTTGTTTTTCTCTCGGTCATACTTTACAGCTTCCTCGTTAATGTGATTTTAAGTTCTCGTGAATACTATGACATAAGTTCACTGCCATAACTTAAGATATAATAAAGAAGAGATTTCCTTTTCGCGTATACGATTTGCAATGCAATAAAATTTTGTATAGGTACTATTGAAAGTATCTTGAAATGATACGTTTTATTATTCATAAAAAATTCTTACGTTTTTACTTTTATACTTTATTATAAAGAAACATTAATCTTTTAAATAAATCGTACATGTCTGTAATTATTCAAAATTTATTTTTGCAATACAATAAAATATTTTTACGAATAAATATGTTTACTTCGAATGTTTCCAGATGATTCTACTTTGAGATTCGTCGAGTATGACTTCTACAATGGGATTGCAGCAGCAGGCTGCATCCCAGGATACAGTGGATTTTGCTGGTTATTTGCAATCTACACAATGCCATCATGGAAATCAGACGGAAGGACAGGTGCAGAGTTGTCAAAAATCACCGCACCGAGAGCACAACAGCAGCTTCACCAGCACGAAAGGCCTCCTCAATGGGCCCGGGCAGAATAATTGTTTCCTCAACAGCGCCGTACAAGTAAGAAAAAAATTTTATTAAAATATTTGCATCTAAATATCGAATATCGTCAAATCTTAATTTATCAAATATAATTAAAATTCTATATACATTTTTTATTAAATCATATTTAAAAGAGTATTTATATATCTTGCGGGACAGATACATGTAGGATGTAATATTTTAATATCATTGTAATAATAATGTGCATGTGTGTCTGTGTATTATATTTATAATCTATCTGTTTTATATAGAATTTATTTTGAATACAACAATTTTTTACTCTCTCTCTCGAGTATTATACGCGTTTTTTGAAAGCAAACGGGCGCCTTGAGCGTATGCAACCCGCTGCTCCAGCTTGTTACTCCAATCTTCTTGGAACAGATAGGCGCTGGAACATATCTTACATATAAAGTTATATTGGATCAATTATGAATAGTTTAATTAATCAAATATAAATTGATGAACTGATTAGCAATTAATATTTAAGTATAAAAAAAATTGAGATAATATTCAGTTATTTTTTTATCAGAAAATTTTAAATCTGAGTGATAAAGCAATTGCAAAAAATGATCTCGGGTTTGCGAGGAATATAAATAATATTTAAGTAAAAGTCAAATATATATACATTTGTATACAAATAAAATTTCAAAATCTGCGGTCTTTGACATTCGAGAGACATCATTTCAGCAAGAAGTATTCCTGTTCGCTATTTTCTCGAAGACTTTTACGAGTCTCGTCGTCCCATTTATGAGCACGATTCATCATCAAATCTTTAAACTCGCTGTCCTAAGGAGTCTTCGAAGCATGCGTAAATATTCATGACTCTTAAGTGACAGGATACGTGAAATCTTTTTTTTTTTTTTTTTAGGCAGGTCGTCAGATTGCTTTTAAGTCTTTCGTGAGCACATTGGTTCTTCCGGCTTAAACTTCTCGCTTTTTAATGTATAGTAATTATATAGCGCGTTTCGCAATGTAATTACTTTATTCAATTAAAGACATCAACCACGAGAGGAAAAGATCACGTTTGTTCATATCACTTATTAAGAAGCGCTCGTTAGTATCGTGTTAAATGTGATTTGAACAAGTTTGAAGAGACAGTTACTTTCTAGAATTACAACGCTCGTATTTATTACTCAGGTAAAATATTTATTTTTATATTTGTTACATCCATTTATGAGAAAGAGAAATATATATTTAATTAGCTTCCTCAACCACGAATAAATGATTCTTCTCATGACTGATTAGAGAACTTATTTTCTCACATAATATATTGATTGGTATCGTAAGATTGATTTTGAAAAAAATACAAATGCTAATCTAAGAGAACTAACGTTTTGTCCTTCTATTAGCGAGGTCCGAGGTCGTTCAACATGAGGCACGCGTACCAATACCTTGGCTTACGTGACACGTGATACAAGTGTTTTAAGCGCAAACTGCGCACGCGGCCAGGGTGTGGTAACTGCTTTGTCTCGTGTTACGAATAGAAAATAAACGACATCGACGCTATCGAGGAGCTCTTCTCGTGATCGTAGTAATAGTTTCTTGACATTTACGATCGACAATATTTGTTTTATTCATTAATTCCGCGACAAAATCGCGTAAAAATATTGTCGTTGTTTTTAATAATTACGCAACCGATAGACAAGTAGAAATTTATTTACAGATACAAATGCAGAGCCGAATTGTTTATTGAATGGCTATATGATCGCGTTTCCGGGTCGCAATTTTCCTCTGCGCGATGTTGATAGACCGTTTAATCGGCTTGTAAAGTTCCGAAATAGATTAAGAGAAGCTGTAGGATTGTGTGTACCCAGCGTACCCAGTGTATCGTTGGCGAGTTTACTGACGAAACAATAATACGAAACTTGTTTGCTGGATTATCCCGATACTTACTGCGCATATAACGGCCTGCTGAGCATTTTCGTTTTTCGTCAAAATGTCTAACAATCTGTAAATACCGGCGTTATCATTTACAGACTGACAGTCATGGTGAGTAACGCCAGTGATAAAAATGCATATGTAGCCGGCGTTCCCATCCTCTGGTGATGTAGTCACCAGCACGAATAACGTCATGATAGCACGAAGCCCGCAAACGATAATGTCGTGTGAGCGAGTACTATACGCGTTCCCGACGTTTGTTTTACGATGATTATGTTAAACAAGCGTTTCTTGATAAGTATTATTAATCTTTAACAGATAAGTATGAATGTGGGCGCGGAATATTCTATAAAACTCGTGTGATCATCCAATTTTGCATTTTAATCTTAAATTTGAATTTAATTATATTTTATTAATAATTGTCATATTTTGTAATATTTTGATGCGAAATCGATATGTTATTCGGAGCAAAAATCTAACTTTAAATTTTGATCGGCTGCATACTTTCCTTTTAACAATTGCAATTTCTTGGATTGTTTCCACGCATCGAAGATGTTGAATGTTTTGCGCGCTCATAAAAATTGTCGACCAATCGAAGAATCATTGAGCGAAGAAGCGTTTCATCGTTGGACGATCACGTCGGAATGCGCATAAACTATTGACGATCAGAAGAAAATCACAGGTTACGGTGAATCCGAATCTCTTACAATAGGTGTAAGATATCTTTCGACTACTACGGACTTTCAAGGTTACGCGATATCGATTTACGCTTCTGTTTCTTATTGATCCTGCATTTTGTGCAAATAGAACTTTGCTTAATCGGATTTTCATCTCTTGTAATAATTTGTTTCAAAATTTAAAGAGATATGAACATTAAAAAGTCTTGTTTCTTTCTCGCACATAAATAGAATCTGCAAATAATTAAAATTTATTTTCACAGTTTTATCGAACGCGCCGGAGATTCTTTGAATAGTCGAGGACTTTTATAAAATTTTGATATGTCATTGAGAGATAGGATGTTAAATTCACATACATGTACAATTCCGTATTGTAATTTTAAAATTGCAATAGTGAATAAAATGATGACTCGTTTGGTTGGGAAAGTTGCGGGAAAATATATTCTCCTTGCTGTTAAACTGCTGGCGAGTGTTGTCTTTCCGTTACAAATGTAGAGAAAGAATTGGTATGAGACAGTAGAGTTCTGTTTAGCTGTTTATCTTGATTACCGTACGTAACGGTGTAGCGCGATGTCCAAGCAACGTTACTTTGTCGCTGGTTTATATTTTTGCATACTTTGCATAATTTGCGTTTGCCAGTATATTTGTTAAAAAGTTTAAAATTTATTAGAGAAAAAAGCGCTTTTTATTTAAATTAAATATATATATATATATATATATTTCATATTCCGCAAAAAATTTTTGCAGTCAACCGCACGTGAATACGACGTTTATATAAAATGGATGATTCACTGAGAGTTAATGCTAACCCTTTATACATGCACGTGCAGTAGTAATGGCATATGTAACCTGTTATTATTTTCGTAACACCTGTCATGAAAGCTAACAACTTGTCGATTCCAACAAAACTTCCGGAAGCAATTAAGCTATTTTTATATTTGGAGCTATATTCAGCTGTGCACCAATTGATTAATGCCATCTGTCTTATGTTAATAAAATTATCATTATCAAATTGCATTAATTTTTTTAATTTAATTAATTAAAATTTAATAAATATCACACATATATAAATTAATTTTTATTTTATCAACTATATTGATATACGATAAGCATATAATAACGCGAAGCGTTTACATTTTTAGTCTTTTATTTATTTTTCGAGGCGATTCGTGTACTAACGTTCTCGCGTTTCCTGCATCCACGCCCTAGTTAAGGTTCAAGGTTCCTCACGCGATCATTCTTATAAAGAGAAACGTAGCTTTGATATTCACCATTGCCAATCGTAATTAATTGCAAAAAACAATATTGCTTGGCACGCATATTATTTATCGATTAACACATTTGCCGCATTAATCCGGAAGGATTTACCCTACTCACATCCGTATAAGTATTATCGCGTTAATTAACTCTTTTAGGTTGAATGAGTTTCCATTCTAATTGGTTCAACACGGCGTCGTAAAAGGGTGGAAAGCGGTCCGCGATTCTAATGTACACATTTAATACCTTTTATTCTGCTCACGCTACAATTGTTCCCATAGTATGAAACACAATGCGCTGCTTTTCTCCTCTACTATTTGTCGCCGATTGTACGCCAAGCGTCTACTTTACGCAGTTTCTGTATATCCGATGATCTGATTTCTACATTACAATTAGATCCTTTACAATCCATTAAGATAGTTAAATTTACACGCAATTAAAGCTTACGTTATATATTCTCGACTCTCATACAAAAAACTCTGAGTATGTGGATAAAACATTGATAATTATATCAATAATATAAATTATTTGGGGAATTTTTTTCGGCTTTTTATATGAAGTTTCTTGTTTTAATTTAGTTAGTAAAAAAAGCATTGAAATTAACGCAATAATATAATTATTGAAATTATGAATAATGTGGTGTGAATTGTTATATATTTAATTTCTTTAGAAAGCTTTTTTATTTGTTTGAATGAAAAACTTTAAAAAAATTTCTTTCTACTATGCTTTAAATAACACAAAACCTCAAAATTAACCACAAAAATCTACAATATTTGAAGAGATAAAAACGTCATTATTATCCGAGATAAAAAAAAGACGTATCTTCCAGCTGCCGGCACGTGATCGGTGTACACCTGACCCGATCTTTCCTCGGGATTTACCCTTCGCAAAATAAGGGTATGAGAACACTGACGCGTGCCATCCGCGTCGGGGCACAGCTGTTTCGTGATCCACGTGATGCAGATGTACACCTCGTGGTGTCGAATTAAAAAGATTCATCGGAGAGAACGATCAGTTATAATTTAGCAAATCTTGATTATCTTTATCAATTTTATCTTGCTTTTACCACTTTTGCGCGCATCTCTTCATCTTGACCGAGGTTTGCCTCTATATTTTTTTACGGCAACAAGCAACAAGTTAAACACGATCGTGTCAAGAAAGCAAGGCGTCGTAGAAGCAGGAGTGCCCGATGGTTCCGTGATGTCACAAGTCGCTGGCCCATGAATCCGGGACTCATTTCGGTGACAATGGAGGAAGACGCGGAGTACACATTTATATCGAGGGCACATACGAGTAGCGTCTGACCCTTGAAGGAAGAAACACACACATACATACTCATGACTAATGGCGGATAGAACCTGCTACGCGATTCTGACAGCAGGTGTCTGGGAAGCGACTCTTCTGACTCATCGCCAGGTGATATCTATTCGATGCAAGAAAGGAACCGGAAGCTCGTCCGCAAAAGGCCGCCTCCTTTGCTTTCGTTCGTGAAGGAAAGCGAAGCGCGCGTTTGCTCGTCTCCAGCTTTGATTTCGCGATCAAACGACCGTGTCGTTACTTTGCGCATCCTTCAAACTTCATCCGCTTCGCCACGGCTTATTAACTTTATCTTGTCGATGTTGTCGCAGACTGGTCTAATACACGATTACTTACGGTATATTTTATGGTCATTCGATGATTACTATTATATGACTCACTGTTGCAGTCAATGTGGACAGAACGATAGCAAAGCTTAAATCGATATTAGTATTTATTACATGAGATGCTGTCGGAATTGCTAAAACAGATGTGTGATATTCTTTTTGATTTAAAAACAGAAAATTTTGAAGAATTTAGTTTAACTTTATCACTTTTTTTTAGAATTATTTATATATTATTTATATGTATTTATATAATTATTTATATGTGTTTATATGTGAAACTTACAGAATGCATAAGACTAGTTTGAAATAATCTATTTTAATCACGTTCTATAAATTTCCTTTATTGTTAATAACAATTTTATTTTCCAAATTATCTTGTATCGATCTGACTTGCAGTTTCTTTAGACAGCTTCCGATTATAGATTGCGAGTAAAGTCCTATGCGCGAAAACCATAAAGTAATACATGATCACGTTTGTGTAACGGTCGTGCATTCGAAGAAGACAAAAGGGAATAACTAGTGAAATGGAAAAGAAATGGGTAAGTGTGGAGAAGACGTGAATATGGGAAAGGCAACGGTGGGGATTAAGACGGAACGAACCTAGGAGGAGAACAGAAAAGGGAGCTCCGTGTCTAAGAACCACGTGTGGGAAAAGTCTGCGATGCGAGACTGAGAAACGCGTGCGTTCGATCGTAAGTTCGCACGTGCGTATATGTGTGCCGTACACTCACACGCACGTGATGCGTAGGGAGTACGCGCGAATGTGTCTCGTCGATCACCTACGCATACGCACGACTTTTTTTTTGCTCGGTCCCTGACACATCGTCATGTTTGTTAAATAGCATATGGAAATTGGCGCGTAGTTGCAGGAAATGCGAATAAATTAGTTGTTGACTTTGTAAATTGCCGCGATACAAATTACGTTTCTTCTTTCGTGAATAATAATAGTTGTTGAAGAAAACTTATGAAAAAATAATTTAAGTAAATTTGTAAGGAAGAGCCGTAATTATGAATTTTTGTTTCTTAACTCTATCTTCGATAATTTTTATTATTATTGTTATTAACTTTTCTCCAGTTACATTCGTAAGTAACATGCGGATAATATTTTATGACTCTCTTGAAATGATCTAAGTATACGTGTTGCATCTAAGTTGTTAGTCATAACTCACGCACGGTCTGTGTTAATTTAAGCTGTCTTATAGCAGGGCCTATCTAAGTTCCTATCTTTTTACCCGAGCGATTTCTTTAATGTGGATCAGCCTGTGAAATCTAACGCCTTCGACGCTTCGACGAACTTAAGAAACACTCGTCCGTTAGTGTGCCTGTAATACAGTCTAGGTTTTAGTGGACCAGAACCGTTTCGCTCATCTCAAGTTCTGGGAACTGAGAGAAAGAGAACCTCATCTTTATAGAAGTTGTAGCGTTTGCACATTTTACCTAACACTAATGATAAATCTTCTGATAAACCATTTATGTGCTATATTTTATATACTAAATACTATATATTATCTCTAAAATTAGAATCCTAAAACAGAGCATAAGCGTATTTTTTATTTACTCTACTGAAATTAGTTTTAATTTTTAACTAATTTATAGCTGCACTCCTTTCGCACAAAATTGTACGAATTTAATATTCAGAGAGGAAATTGGTTCTATTTATATTTTTAATGCAAATCTAATTCGTGAACAAATAGCACACTTTAATTCCTATCTTCCCGTTGGGGATTTTAAAAGACGTAAGCGTTTACCAACACGTTTATTTTTTTGCGACCCCGTTCCATTCTTGAATGCCATTGGGATCATAATCAGCTTGTACGTATAATAAATGATATGCCAGAATACATGTTGAGATCATGACACATAACAATCACTTGAAAGAATGCCGTTTAATGCGCTATATACGTGATTTATATAATCCACGAGAAAGTCACTCTAGCGTAAAATTTAGCGCCTCTTATCTGGCGCTGCCAATGACATCACCGTACTCCCACATCATCTCGATCTCGATCACCGTGATCCATGTGAGTGATCACCTAAAAAAAATCGCGATATTACGTGATGTGACTCATGCGTTTCGACATTCTATATCTATCGGACTGCCTTTCGTTTTCATTGATAAATAAGAAACTTTAACGAAACATGACGCCCTAGCAAAATATAAATGCTAATTTTGACGAAAAGAAAAAGATTTGTTTTTTTTTTTTTTTCTTTTACAAAGAACTATTGTCACTCTTTTCTAAACATGTGTCTAAACTACGTGTCTTGTACGGCGGTTAGTGCGTCTTATGCGGGATTTTAATGTTAAACGGGAGCAATGGGCGCGGTCGCTTATATTAGAGTGTAGTGGCGAGTTGCAGAAGTCAGGCGGAAAAAAAGGGGAAAGAAAAGAGCAGGAGTGCAACCGGCGGTTAACTGCCGCTGATAGGCGCCCGATTATCCGTTCTTGCGGTTCTTCTAGTTGCGCTGCCGCTTCGATGCATTCCTGTATTCGATGGCGAGGTACGCAAATGGAAGTTATTTCCTTCTATTTTCCATTGATTGTTATTTTTCCTCTACTTCTTTTTACTGGCAGAGCGATTAAGCAATTTTTTCATCGGTTGCAATTTCCTTATATTGGACATATCTTGCGCGCGAATTTCTTTTCAATTTTTATTTGTAATGGATTACGAATTTTTCAATACTCGTGATATAAATATTATTAATTATTTTACAATATTTGAATATTTGTGTCAGGTAATTTTTGCATTGATAAAGTATTTTTTAAATATTGCACGTCAGAATCTATATGTGTCATAGAAGAATTAGATTTATTTCCTTAATATAAAATAATAAGGATTCTTTGTGCGATTTTTGTTACGTGAAACTGAATTGCATTCATTGGAAAGAAAACAATTCTAACGCTTTCGGAGAACGCTAAGAATGCTGCGGGAAATTAGCGATATCTCTTTGATGTTTTCCTGCTGTGGAACGCTGCGTGTATTAATGATAATAATATGAAAAGTTTTTCTTATCCTGAACTCGTACCGACGAATATAATTTGCAGCGACAAGATAAAGAGGAATGAATCGGCTTTTCAAGAAACTTTGTGGAAAATGCTACTTGTATAGTCGTAAAATGCGGTTGACGTGCGCTTTTAAATTTCTTTGCGACTAAACTGAATGTTCGAACTTTCCTCAACTTTTTCCTTAAAGTGTTATTTTTCCTTTTTTATCTTTGTTTTTGAATGATTTCTAAAAAGTAGTAACGATTTGAAAGATTACTACGTGGTCGAATTACAATCTGCACATAATATAAGCCGTTATTTATTTTTTTTTTATACATTAAAATGAGATTTGCTTTTTTATTTTTTAAATTCGCGAATCTCGCATAATTATGAAGTCAATCTAATTCGAACATCTTAGAAACATACATTTATAATAAAATTATAATTATATTTCTTTTTCAATACGTAATACCTTTATTTCAAAATTGTCATAATTCTCTATATAATTATTGAACTGTTTAAGTAGATAAATTCTCATGATTTTTGCCAAGATACTTTGCTAAGAATCTTTATTAATATTTATATGAAAATGATATGTTGTACCGGGGCATATATTCTTTTACACGAAAGAGATGCATTAAAGCAAAGAAAAGGAAGTAGCCAACGCGGCAACAAATACGAGGGCGAGTTTTGTTTCTAGTCTACTCGAAGGAGCCCGGTACATGGGCGGGTAAACATGCGTTCGTACGAGACAGTCTCGTGGGAATCCTCATGCTGAGAATCGTTAGTACTTGAATTAACGGCGGACAGGTAATCATCGTTGTAATTTTGTTGCTCTCACGAGTCGACGCAACGCGCAGTCGCTTCACTATTACGATTTGGTAAGATAATGTAATGCGATAATGCGCATTGTGATAATATCATCGTTAACAAGGATTAAAACATTATTTTTACTACGGATGCGTTATTGAGGCCAGGAATTGAGATGTCTAACGTTCTAATTATCGCGGAAAAAACAATATTGTAATTTATAGCGATATCAGAGTTGCGATTGCACATTCTCTATGTTTTGAATAAAATTTATTTTGTTTAGATTGGAGCGTTTTATTTTTTATTCAAACTTTATTTGAATAATTTTTTTTTTCGTCGCCAGAACATTGAAATTTTATAACAATAGAGATTACGATCGAAAATTTTAAAACTAAAACTTTTGCGCCGTGTACTTTATTTTTTAAAGATTTTTTGTGCTACGCTAGATAGTAATTCACGAGAAATACACTGTTATCCATTGATCAATCTCAGGAATAAAGTTAGTATCACGGACACGGTAGCTGCCTCGCGTGGGAGTGATTGTCTCAAAGAAGTCTGGAGTCTCTGAGTCTATCCCTAAAAGTCTTCCTTACTTTCTTTGATTTAGCAATGACTCATTGCAGTCTCTAATTTTCTGCGTATTTTACAGGCAGAGATTCCTGATCTTAAATTTAATCTAATAGGAAATTGGAAATCAATTGACAAAGTTTTTCTGTGATGTATCTGTTATTTGCTGTGATTTTTATTATAATAATGAGACATGTAACATGGTGTGTAAAAACCTCGCGAAAAACTACAATAATTGTAATAGAATAGAATAATAGATAAGAATAATAGAATAGAGTTTTCTTAAATTTAGACGATGCTATCTGCTCATAGAAAATTTATATCTTTTGATTAAAAAAAAGATAGATAATAGCTTGCAAACGCGATAACCTCGTTCTTAATTGAGGCTAGAGGAGAGATTTTCTTTTGTAATAAGATAACGGAGGGAAATATAAAAGCGAGATTGTATGAAGGCGGCGAAATTAAAATGGAAAACAAGGTAGGCGCCGCACGAACTTTTTATCCTAAATAATTCAATGGAAAAGTGAAAAACATTCATTAATATTATAAGAATTTAAATCTTACATGGTTCATGATTAGTTATTATTTTTTGAACAAATTTTTAATATTTATTTTTTACAATCAACACGTTACGCATGATTAATTGAAAAAATAAATAATAATTATTCAATAAGTTTTAGAAAACTAAATTATTGACGTACAATTTTTTCGCAATTAAGTTGTATGAGTAAATGATGCGAAGAAAAGTGCATTGCACCAAACGAAAAAAAAAAAAGAGTTACATGCACACATATCCACACACACACACACACACATATAGCGAAAGTGAGGAAGGATGTTATGATTCCACGAGAGTATATCACACTTTATACTGTTTAGCATTAGGGCCAATCTAAGTACATATATGGCGGGACCCCGATATTATTAAAGCACACTTGAGTTTGGTCCCACGTGGCTCAACCACCGTGACCACGTGGTAGGCAATGTATATAGTAAAATGCCCACGAGATAGGAAAGATGGTGGTTAAATGGGAGACTAAGTCGAAAGAGGAAAGGGGCAGGAGAGTGTGGAGGTCAGGTTGAACCGGAAGCCGCCACCGGAACAGCTTCTGCTTCGTAGGTTCACATGGCCGACGCTCACCCGTAGAGGTCATGATAATTTTCTCGTGTCAGTGCAAGTGTGTTCGCATCAGATAAAAAGGTAGTTTCGCATCGATGCCTATTGTTTTTTCCATTCTTTCCTTCGAGTGCCAAATTCGCTCACGTAACATTCGATTCGCCTTATTAGACTTTTATAGATTATCTTGTTGTAAGTTCTAGTTTCATATATATTCTTATAAAGATTTTAATTAATTTCCAATTAAAATATATTCTTTTAATATTCTAGATAATTAGCATTTTGAGATATTTAAATTGTTCTTATTCTGCAAAAAGTAATAAATTAGTTACATATATATTTCATATTTGTGACATTTTAATAATATTCTTTTAACATTTAATTTTTATTGTTTTTCAAATAATTATTATGTTTTAAAAATTATTATTTAAAATGCTTAAATGTAAATAAAATAAAGAAATAAAATCTAGAAAGGAAGATAAAATTCATGCTTAGGATAAAATCTTCAGTATTTCTGAACATTTGCGAATGAATCTTTCTCGCGATTCATCAATCAAAAGATCGTACGATCGAGTAGCCATATGAATATGTAAGAGATAGCAATATATAAATATGTAAATGAGTACCAAAAGAGATGTCTACACGTACACATTACGATTCAGAACTTTAATCCGTGACAGAAATTGATCATGAAAATGGACGAGTGATTATGTTGATTACATAATGTCTAATTGTGACACAAATAATAGTTGAAATTTGAGTTTTATGTGTTATAAATATATAAAAAGATTGTATATTTTTATGATATACCGAATGATTTTTTTATAGTATATGAAATTAGGGTATCAAATAACACATATATATTTTGTGTTATTATTCATTAAAAAAATTTTGATATTAGTTTATTATAAGTGACGTAATTATATTAATTTAATTTTACAAGTAATATGTAATTAATAGCTACAAATAGCATACTTAATTAGTTATCATTTAATAATATTTTTGTTTTTAAAAAATTTTTTTATTTTTTGCTTAATTTGTAAGAAGGTGAATATCTAATAAAGCCAAATAAAATATCGATTTGTTTCGACAATTGAACACGATATACTGTGAAAAACACATTCTCTGCTGATTTATTATAGATTCTAAAGATAATGATCTATAGAAAATTGTTACGGCAAATGGATGTATCTGCTCTATTATCATTACAAGATTAATTCATATAGAAAATTTTTTAAAGTATATTTTTTTAGATAATTTACATATGTATACAAAAATAATATACTTTAAAGAAATATTTTTGTACAAATAAAAATTTTTACACGTTTACTAGAATCCATCTTTGAAACGTTTATTCTCAGCTTAATTAAACTTTTAAGAAGACATTAAATTAATGTCATCTATCTATGTCAAGAAGACATTAAATTAATACCCATCTTCTATTAAAGTAGGTTGATTAATTCATGTAACAGTAAGAAATTTTCTCATCAAAACTTTTGGAGATGTTTTTTTTTTTAAAATATATAAAATTAACTTGAATGTGGAGAATGATCGTCTCTCTCGATGGAACTGTCTAGCATTCAGTGAATGTTGATTTAAATGCTTTGTGACATGCCAACAGGTTTATCTATTCGAAAGTTTTATAGCTGATAGCCGGCAGGTATCTTCTACATTAATAAGTAGTTGTTGCTGACTAGCATATTCTATACTAAGTAGGCATATTTTAATCTATAGTATAGTAAGTAGTTGTTTGGTTCTAAAAAACAAATCTATTCGTTAACAAATGCAAACAATAAATTATCTTTCAATAAAAATAATAAATAAATTAATCTCATTAATAATGAGATTAGTTTTAATAATAATATTAATTACCAAACATAAAACAAAGATATTTTTAAAATGATATATATATATATATATATATATATATATATATATAAAGATATGATATATATAAAGATATATGAAGATATGATATTATATGTATAAATAATTTAATATTATATACATTTAAAAAAATTAAAATATATTATAATTATAATTATAAATATATTAATTAATATAAATAATTATAAAACGTGCGAATATGATATAATAAAAAAATTATATTTTACACACGTAAAATAAATATGTTTTATTATTATCTATGAATAATTATATTTTTCTGATGTATAGATATGTCTTACTATTTTATAACTTTCTTATTGTTCTCGCGATAACCATTCTCTTCAGATTCAATGACAATTGAGCTTGACGTAACCTTATTATTGCCGATCGATTTATGCGTAATATTGATATAATTGATATGATTGATATGCGCAATATTGATTAGCAATAATCAGTGATAGGGTCTACTTATACATGTATGCAGCTACATCACGTACGTGCAAGCAATGCATAATAATCGTAAATTATTGCAGTTCAGATATGATTGTTTTATTTGCCGTTACTTGAATCTCTTTTTTTTCGATATCGAGAGTTCTTACAAAGATATGATAAAAATTCAAAATATATTAAATTTTCTTTTTTGTTATTCTAATAAAAATACTGCAATCAAGCGAAAGCATTATACTACATATAACTTTGACAATTATTATTATATACAGATGTTTTAGTAATTTCTTCCATTCTCTATCAAAGGAAAAATTGAATTATTTTTATTTAAAAAATCAGTAATGCAGCAATGATAATATTGATACTTATCAATATTTAATAATGTTATAAGGTTTATGGTATTACAATATAGAGATAAATTTTTCTATGAAAACAATCTCCCGTGATACGTGACTCGATATCGAGACGCGCACGTGCTCGTGCACTCGTATACATTGTGCATGAGTAATATTGAGGTACCAGCTGTGATAGTACTACTATCACGTATCCCGTGATTCAAAATGGCGATGGCGGGTCAACATCCTCCCGCTTTGGAGAACGCGGTTTCTCGGAAGGAGCGCTTACTGCCATCGTATAG
Organism: Cataglyphis hispanica; assembly: GCF_021464435.1. NCBI lineage: Eukaryota > Metazoa > Arthropoda > Insecta > Hymenoptera > Formicidae > Cataglyphis > Cataglyphis hispanica. Next base: position 4,285,019 of record NC_065955.1, on the reverse strand, counting down.
TGGCGCCGCCGAGCAGATCTTTTTAACGGAAACTGGTTTGTGGATGCTGCGATCGTGGACCACTCTCCCTCACGTTTCGTTTGACCTCGGTCCGCGTCCACGGAAGAACAAAGAACCGCTCACTCGTACTAGCCAGGAGAACTCCTTCGAATATACGTAGTGTCCTAAATCTTAAGCAAATGATGAGGAATCAGTTTTCAGCTTGAGATCGTTTTATGTAAAATACAAAAAATAAATTTTTAAATAATATAATTTAATAAAGAAATAGATATTATGTAAAATATGTAAGTTGGTTAATATTTACTGTAAGAACAGTAATTATTAATTATAATATAGAGATGCGCTAAGATTTGATTTGACAAACTATACTCGAAAAAGAAATATTTTTGTAAAAAGATCATTTCTTTAGTGTGGGAGATATTGATGTTAAGAGTAAATGGACCTGATGATAATGGCATTGTGCGCCTCCAACAGATCATCTTCCCTCCACGATGGCCGGCGTTGAAATCACCCTTAGTAAATTCGCGGGAACTGCGCGCCCAATGGGAATCTTTCCCGCGCTGCCTTTGTCCTTGGACATTTTTTCACGAAAAGCAGAACCGGTGGTAAAAATCATCCCAACGGAATTACCGAGATGTTGGTTGTCTTTTGCAGTTTTTGCTCACTATACGGTGTACAATAATGTTCTTTGCTATATAGACGTGTGTGAGAATATATTTTTATGATTTAAGAAAAAGATACTTGTAATTGCATATATTTATTTTTTTGGTTTTTTATTATTTTCTCTTATACATATTGCTTTATTTAATTTCATGTATAATGTATTTTTTATCAAAACGACGATTTTAATTAATTAGAAACGTTGTCTGTATAAAATGAGATCACAAACTTTTCAAGCAGACTTTAAATTGTCATGTGTCTATTTAAATTCGTAAATATTAAATATTGTTAATTTTATAACATTATTTTAATAACATTTTTATTAAAATTGATCTATTGTTTGATCGATCAAAATGAATTACAAGTAAACTTTCGATCGATTGATCTGACGGACAATGAATGCAAACAATCGTACAATGGGGTATCTGATTCTTACTGTGAAAGAAGAGAGCGCAGAGTCCGATGACGCGCGCTTGAGATAAATTTATTTCACGATAAAATCAGGTTCGGATTTCGATTAAACAATTTGGAACGAAATCCTGAGCAGCGTATTATGAATGATACTTAATGCTTGATAACTGTGCTTTTATGTAATCTTTTATATATTTTTTAAACTTATTTCTATTTATATTTTACATTTAATTTGCATATTTGCAAGGAAAATAACTCTTAATGAAATGTGATGATAATCATTTCTGATCAAAGAGGATAATGATTCTAGTCTGAAAAACTTGTTCACCTTTTATTGAGGAAAGGAGCGTCAACATATTGCAACTCATAAAAGATATAGCAATATTTATCTTGAGAAAGATTTCAAGGAATGATGTAATTGCACGCTCTATCATAAAATATTAATTTTTAATTAATAAAATAATATATATTTTATTTTATTATTACATAATCTCTCTTTATTAATCAATAAACATACTTGTTTAGAGTGTCGCGTTCAATTGTGTGTTATTATTTATCAGAAATCATAACTATTTCTGGACCACCTATGCGATCTGTTTCGAATAGTAAACATGGAAGTACGCGGGACAATTTAACGAAGCGCATCGTCGTCGACGATGCAATACACTTTTACTCCAGTTTGAATCGTGAAACCGGTTTTCTCTCTCGTAACAGGCCACGCTGGCCTTCTTTACTACTCATATATACAACTCTACTTCGTCCCTTGCTCTTCTCACCCCTCGGAAAACCGGTTCTCTGTCGTTCCTTTTCTAGCATGTCATCTTTTCTTCTCTCTTGTTCTCCCTCTCTCTTTCGCTTCTTTCTCTTTCTCTCTGTCCACTTCTTTCTCTCCATCTTTCTATTTTTTTTTTTTTTTTAAGTAATATGGCCTCCCGCAAGCTATACGAAAACAACGGGTTTTATCCTCTCACTGGAGACTCGCGATGCGATTGTGGTTCCTCTCGCACGCGGTTAAAATGCGTGTCAGCTGTATTAACTCATCTAACGAGTACATTAAGCTTGTCCTCTTTACATCATTTCGATATAACTCACTTCTGCTTACGGTATTTTTTTATATTATAGGAATACGCGGCGAGACGCTTTATTTTTTGGAAGATAGAAGAACATAAAATGAATGATAGATAATTAAACCGGTGTAAGAACCGGTTAGCATTTTAAATACATCCCCATTTTTATATCTTTATGAGAGTGCTCCGCAGAATTCTCGCTTTCGCGAAAGTAATTTAATAGAAAATCTATGTCACATTAATATACAATGAATTCCCTAAGTTGCGTGTTCGAATCTAGCGAATGCGGAGCGGATATGTACGTTCACCGGGGATTCCGCGCTCACATTACGGTTGCGCATTGCAAAATCGTTTTTGCGCAAGTTCCGCTCTTTCACGCGTTCGATTCACGCATTTTCTCGATATCGCCTCGTGCTAGCTATAAATCAAATGATGATACCGCTTTAATCTCGGATGTACCGCCACGTGCGTGTATGCGTCGTGGCGTTAATGACGTCTCGTGGACCATCGCCATCATAACAGCGTAAAGAAAACCTGTTTTGCCTTCGCGTTGCCGCTCTCTCTCTCTCTTTCTCTCTCTCTCCGCCTTCTCTTCGTGGCATTTTGTTTTCTTTTTTTTTCCCCATCACATCTTCGTCGTCTTCTTCTTCTTCTTCTTAACGCGGTGAACGGCGCACGTGCGAGTAGCTTTGGTAAGTGGAGACTCGGCTATAACACTTTGTATAAAAGAAGGGATAAACAACGGCGTGTTTTATGAAAGGCGACAAGCAATAGAAATATAACTCTTGCTCATGTCGTTTTTTTAATTTTTTTGAAATTCTATTAAAATCTTATATGACATGTATTGCAGAAAATAAAAAAATCGGGATACGATTTCTCTCTATAATTTGTGATTGATTTAAGAGATTTTCGCTGCTTTAAGTGTTTACATTTGCAAATATATATATATATATATATATATATATATATATATATATATATATAGAGAGAGAGAGAGAGAGAGAGAGAGAGAATTCACATCTTGACTTTAATCCCGTTAATCTTGTTTTTAAGATTTATATCTGCAATCAACACATGTAATGCAAATGATCGATAAATACTTGACGGCATGATAATCAATGGTTTTGTTGTTTTTCTCTATGGTAATTACATGCACGTGTCGATTACTTTGATTTGTCGTTGTAGAGAGGAATTCGCCTACTAAACCTTGTAGGAAGCGACCCAGCTGCAGGTGCACGTATGTAGTGATTGCACTTTCTTCTTCCACCTCCACACCGATATCAATATATTTATGTATTCTCCTTACCCCTCTCTTATTTCTATTCACAGTTGTGGCACGTGCGCATTATTTCATGATGTAGTAAAATATCGACATCGATGATACACGTGACTTTCGAACTGTTAGAATATCTTCTTAATTTTACATTAATGATTGATACGTTTATTTAATTATTAATTTTTAATGTACATAGATATTTTTAACAAATTATATTTATTAGAAGGCTATATAAAAGCAATTGTCCTTTAAAAAAAATGAACAATTGAATGAAATTCATGTATACGAAACAAATAAAAAATGAAAAAATTCTGGGTAAAAGAAATGTTTTTTCGAAATGCGTGAATAAAGATGTAAGTTTTTAAAAAGCTTGACTTTATATAGCTTTATTTTACAGGAACATAATGTGTGTCAATAATAATGTCGAAACTTATTTACTATGAGAGAATATATTGGATGTTAGCGGTATAACTTTTCAGATTATCTTGCGGGAAGTGTCCGTGCATTCATTTGCCTAACAACTTTCCGGAAATAGCGAAACCAGGCGAGCTATGCAATCTGGGCGCTACAGTTATATAGCAAACATCGCGCATATGTATTTTACGAAGTTGTGGTTCGTCTAACTTATTTTGCAATATTTACGTTTTCTCATTCAAGCCTCAAGAACCATATCAATTCTCGTAATACGATCTGCATTAAAAAAAAAAATTAATAGTTTGCCAAAGAGAGAGAGTAAAAGAGATTTACACGTTTCTTATTATTTTTGTTCTAATATATGGAATAAGTTTATTATAAGTCTATATGTATATCACGGCATGGCACCCATGTGTTGAGAGATTTCATAATTAGATAATCATATCACTTTTATTTCAAAGGCTTATGATGCTAAGGTGTATCTTGAACTGATAAGATTATATACTCTTAGGTTGTCATTCGTGGAATATAAACACGAAACAAGTTGATTATATATTATCTTTACTTCGAGCTATCTATTTTCTCATTTTATCCTTGAGTAAATAATATAAACGCTTATTCTGCAGTGCTAAAGTATCCTAATCCCTATAATTCTGCAAATTAATTTTATAAGAAAATATATCTTTTGATACAATCTTTTTAATATTTTAAAATAATACTGCACACACGTGTAGTATTTAAAGCGTCATTCTTCTTTTGTCATCTTTTACGCGACAAAGAAATAGCATCAATATCACATTGTTTGGATTAGTTTTTTATAATCTAGATTCTGTTGGATGATCGTAACGAGATGACTGTGGAACGAATGCGAAGCGTTCACGGCGATAACTCCTGCATCATCTTCAATGAGATTGCATAAATCATGGAAGATGAGTATTGCCGCGCTGGCATTCGCGATGTACGCGAAATCTTTTCCTTTCACCGCGTCATTCGATCACGAAGATCGAGAATGCATGGCTCTTCTGCTCCGAGGTTGACATTTATTCGCTGTTCTGTAACTCGAGGACAACTCGCTGCAGCTCGCCTTGATGATTTCGAATCAATTATATTCGAGAAATTCAGATAAATATTTTTTATCATTATTGTTAAAATATTATGATAAACAATAAATACAATAACTGACTGATTTCATAAAATATTAAAGTATCATAAATTTATTAACCGAATTAACACAATTAGTTGTGGAATTAAATCAATTAATAATTAATCTGATATTATTTTAATCAACTTTATATAACATCTTAAAAAATAATAATTTATTAATTTGCATAGTTCGTTATTAATTATTCCCATAATAATTTGTAATAGTTATGGTAATTATTTTTTGTCTGGATTGCAGCACCTTGAGAACTAAGAGGATTAAAAAGTCTGACGGTCGCCAACTAAGAGTTTTTATCGTAATCGGATGATAAGCCGGCGACTTAAGATTCCTCTAAAACTGTTTCTCTCTCTCTCTCTCTCTCTCTCTTCTCTTTCTCTCTCTCTCTCTCTCAAGTTGCGCACTCGAAACTAAACACCCGGATGCAACTGGAGTCCGTCGCCGGCATATCATCTCAAATGTAAATACTTCTCATATGTGGGGTTAAAAGCGGGTCGTCTGCTACGAAGTCACACATCGCTGAATACGAATGGATGATCGCTTTCTCGATCGGCGCACCTGAGGCTCCGCTTGATCCACTCCGGTTCAGCAGTTTGGACAACTTACCGACTTCAGGTTGTTCAAAATGCAGCAGGTAGCTTGGTCGACCCCTAGTTTTGTGCTCAAATATCTTGATACCTATTCCTTTGTACCTATTCACTGGCTGGGATAGCCTCCCTTTCCATATCCCTTAAGTCCGTGTGTTTGAATGAAGCAGAACTTTCGTTACACCTGCGGGGTTCCACTAGTACAATAAGTTTTTTTTTTTTAAATTTTCACGGAAAGCGTCTTTCTGTTCTTGAATTTACGAATAAAAATGCGATGGTTTAATATTGAGGTGATATTACATTTATATCTTTCGAATATGGTGAATAGAATTTTTTATTGTTTTTTTTTTTTATTGCGTCGAAGGCAACATTCTCTTAATCAACGGCGACACTTTATTGACTACCATCTGCACCATAGGGAGATACTACGAGAAAGCAGATGCACTCGTGAAATCTTATAAAATATAGATCTTGGGTAGTAGTTGGACTATTGCCGTATTTTTTGATTTTATGTAAAAAATATAGTGACTGTGTTTTAACGAAAAAATATTATTTGTGTAGTAGATTTATAGAATATTTAGAAATAGATTTAGTAAGAGTAGATTTTTAGAATATTAGATTTCTTAACTTAACATTTTAAATCAATTATCGATGATGAATAGAATTATTCAATCATTCTACACTGGTTTTTTTTTCGTGCCTTCACGCCCACATGAACATTTTTCCGATGGGAAATTAACGCTCAGTGCGAAGTTGTGTTTCATGCTTTGTCTCGAACAATAGAGCCTTATGCGATACGCAATGCAAAGCTTCAAATAATGAATCGCTGACATTTTAGAGATGATTTACTAATGTTCTCTTTTTGAACTGACCTCTTTGTGTCTGCAATGAAAAAAATGCGATACGTAATAATTTCATATTTTTATTAAATAAGAAATGTACATCTTTACGCCGCGTCTTTACGATCTTACATCCGTACCCAAGAAAAATGTATATTTATTTATATTTATAAAAATAAATCTCAAAGATTTGTACCTCTTAATCATAAAAATTGTTTACAGTTTTTTTCTATTGTTTTAAATAAAACGATGGAAAAGTAAAAATAGCAGTGGATATAAAATGTTAAGTAAAATGTTTCTTCACAAGTCACAAAGTAAAGATTCGAAAATGTTTAAGCTCAAAAACGCAGGTCTTTCCAAAAATATATGTTTGCCGTGCATCAAGGATGAGATTTACAATGGTCCTGCAGCATAGTTCTCTTCGTTATCGCGTGCCTTGTTTTTCCAAGGAGAAGAAAGGTTTTTCATTTTTGTCGCGCTTGACAAGCGGAGTCTGGAAAATTTCAAATGCCTGGCGCCTTTTTTGTGCTTGAGAGCATTTTTACGCTGGTTAAAACAAACAGATGTTGAAAACTAAACTTTGAGTGCTGAAGTTTCTTTTCAAAAAGAAACTCTTGAGAAACAAATCGACGAATTATAATAATTTCACGTAATAGTATTGACTCGTTATCGACTCGTAATTATTAAAGTTTTACATCTGTTTGTCTAGTATAATTAACAAGGTCTATCGGTGTTTTCTTCTTTTAATTTTTCAAATTTAGTTTTTCAATCAAACCTTGCAATAAGTTTATCTGGACTTTAGTCAAATCAATCACTGTCATGTTTGTCAAATGATTGATGTATAGATAAAGCGTTTTAAATTTGGCCACAATCAATTCTATTTATTCGGCACGCAATCAATTTACGGTGTAAATATAATGGCGAGTGTAACTAGCAAATCTCATTTTTTTTATTATCTCTATTATCATTGATAAAAAAATATGTCTCATTTTTTTATTATTATTTATCATTGATAAAAAGGTATGATTTCACACGGGATGCTGCGTATCATACATTTATTGTGCTTGTGTTTATCACAGCATTCTCCACATGTGACAGTTTAAGGTCTCTTTGTGTTACAATGTAGTTACGCTACCATGGGCCAATATGCACTCTGTTGCAATAACTGGTATCGTAATAACTCCCCGTCTTTCTCGCCATTGTAGGCACTCGTATTGTATAGACACTCGAAAAAATTCGCGTGCGGGTATTGATCATTATTGAAGGTATGGCCATATGTATGTGCATTTTATATTGTAAAAAGGAATCCTTGTGTTGTGCACTTCACTATTGTATAACAGCGAAGAACTTTTCTGTCAACAGCTGCTGTCGTGGCATTGCGCAGTTAAAAGGTAGTATTTTATTGACTGAATATCGTGATTATGCTTCGATAATTGCCGTATCTAAAATTCTTATTTTAATTATCGCAGACTATAATCGTAACGAAATATATAGTTTTGCAATTCTCTGTCTCGTTCTTCTCTTAGAATTAGATGGATTGGACCTTTAAGCCATTTAATGATGTAAGGTTTAAATGAAACGATTTAAAAAATACATTTTAATATACTTAAAAAATAAATTTTTTCTTATTTTATTAATCAGATCTGAAAACAATAAATTTGATGTATGTTTAACATTTTATACTCTTATTAAAAAAAAAACATATATTTAAAGAGACAAAAAAAAAGAGTGAATATGCTACAATTTTACTTTTATTTTTCTCCTTCTCTTTTATATTTTATATTTATATGAAATTTATTAAATCCGATTAATAAAATAAGTAGAAGTTTACTTTTTCAAAGTATTAAAATGTATTTTTCTAAATCGTCATTTAAATCGTCCATTATACATCGGACGGGTTAAAGATCCAATCCATCCAAACCCTGAGGGGAAAGAGAGAGTTCCCAAATTATATATGCCTGTTCATTCTTTCCCGAATCAAATTGCGTAACGATCTCTCGTAGCAGCGTAGCGTAACGTAAAACGTTGTCAGTCCCATGATTCCCTCTCCTATTCCGTTTCATTCGCCACATCCCCGCTCTTTACATTTTCGCCTTCGTCCCCTGTCCCTCACACCGACGCATTTTCGCGGCACTCTACGCTCGCTCTTTCCCCTTTCCGCTCCACCGAAAACCTGGTCGCCCTTCTTTGATGCCGCTTATCCTTTCTTCTCCCCTCAACTATAAGCCTCGACTGATCCTAGGCCTCTCACCCACGCCGCAGTCTCGTAGTAAAAATGGCCGATGCTTACACAGACTGTAGTAAGCGTGTTAGGATCGGATCTGCATGGATCCTAGATAAATTGCGCTAAATGATAATATTTACATAATATTATAATTTTATTATTAATATTATAATTTCCATATATAAGATCTCTCTTACACAATATTTTTATTTATTAATTATTTGCACTTAATCTTTTATTGTTGCCCACATAATATATTAATATATATGTGCAGATTTATTACGAAAACAATATATTAAAGCCAATAAACATTAACTTTTTTACAATAATATATATTTCTATGATTATTACAGTTATATAATATATATTTTTAGAATATATATGAGGGATTGAAAGTAATTAATGTTAGAACTTATTTTATTTGCTTTAATATTGTTTATATATTTTTTTCAAAAATAATTTCTCAAAAATATATTTTAATAAATAAATTAGAACTCGCGTTGCATAATGTGTACATTTATCAAGGAAATTGATGTTAAATTCGTTTTTGAAGAGACTCAGGTAGTTTCACGCAGGTAGTGTCCGAATGCAGGTAGTTCCAGGAACTACGTGCGTCCCTGTAGGCCCCGAACATCGTACTACAGCGTACTATACATCGTATACTATATACTATAAGCATCGTATACGATATACTATAGGCTCGTAGTATAATACGAGCGTGCTATAGTACGCGAGCTATAGTGGACCCACGACCGCGTTCACCGGTCCCCCGTTTGCTTTTATACCTGCCCGCAGGAGTCCCGCGTAGCGCTGCCATCGTTGAACTCTCCCGGCCCCGTCTCAGCATTGTTACATCGACGCCAGCTTAAGAGAGTACCTTGCGCGACCGCATCGCGTTTTGCGTTTCCTTTGATCACTTTGGTGTACAGTGTGTAATGTACAGTGCAATTCGCCATTGACACATTTATCGATGATTCCCGAATGTTTCGTCGCGGATTTTTGTGATGAAATAACGGTGTGACGAATCGTTCTTTCGCAAATTGGAGTAAACCGACAAGTAGCTATGAAGCAGGATCAGAGGCCGCGAAGGCAGGCTCTCTTCCAGATTGCCAAGGTTTGATCCTGCATTTCTTTTTCCTCTTTTGTTGTCTTATTTATAGGAATACTCTTGTTTATATCAACGTTGTATTAGAGAACGTGATTGTAAGTTGCGGTTCAATATCGCACGATAATAACGTATACCGTTATATCCATCCTACCTGTTGATTCTTATCCACGGCATATAAATCATCTCGCGTTTATTACATCGATATTTTCGCATTATAAAGAAGAATTATGAAAATTGGCATTATTATGATTATTAGTGTTATATGTTTTTTTTTATATAGAAAAAATTGATATTGTATATATTGATAATGTATATATTGTGTTGACAGTTAGGGCGGTAATAGTATTGCGATGTAATGTCAAATTGATTTTTTCAATATGATATTAGATTGCGGACTATTATTATGAAGAACAAAATTTAAAATTCTTATAAAATATTTTGTAATGTAACAACACAAATATTATCATCTAATTTAGAAGGACTATACTTTAAAAGATGCTTTAAATGCATTTTATTCAATCTGTCTAAATGCAATTAATTTAATTAATAAATATTTAAATATAATGAATTTAAAAAATTATCCGCAATATATATTTATAACAAATCCTATTTTACAATTTATAACAAATACTATTTTACAATTTATTAATATTTATTTTGCAATTCAAAATATTTTGCAAAATAAAGCAAATAATTATATATTTCTACTGTAAAGAGATTTAAGATCGATCTGAAACGCGTCAAAGTGAATAATTTATTATATATACGTAATTTTCCGATTGCGACATTTCCCGTTTGTTGTATGTATTGCATTGAAAAAATTCTGCATGCTCAGCGCGCTTTTTTTCTGTTATCAATTAATCAGATCTAACGCAAACCATGCGATTTTATATGCGCGTCAAAGTGTGATGCCGATCTTTTAAACTCATTGGTAAAGCGCAGGATAATTTCATATTTGATCCATCGATGAAGTCGATGCATTATAGATTAGCTGAGGAAAGTTTTGGGTGCGGCTTTCCAATCATTGTAATCATTTGAGGTCAGATATGTGCGGTTGCTGAAAACGCGGCAAAGCAATATCTGCATAAATAGTGGTTTGTCTTTCACTGTCGTATAAGGTTTTGAGAACAAATTATCGCAGGGCCAATTAAGACATTATTGCAATAAAAAATTGCTTGTTTGTTATTATTTTTATCATTACATTTGTGCAGATTTCTAGCTCATACAAGCTTTGCAATGATAGTATCATGGAAAATATCTCGCACAATCGTCACGCAGCAGTAACTAGGTATTTGGAGCGCTTTGAAATTCTCATCAGACACAATTCATATACGATCGTTCTTGAATTTTTTCTTAACGCGGTCGGGTGAACAGTAAATTATGCGAAGAGTGGTGACGCATATCTTAATCGTGTATGTTTTAATTACATACTAAATATGTACATTTATTATTATTTTATAATTAATTGTCAATTAAATTTTGTCTTTGTTTTTCCATTGATTTAATTATTATTGTCATAAATTTCTAATTTTTTTATATTTTTCTTTGCATTGCGCAATTATAAATTGATTATGCGACATGCTCAATAAACAATTGTCGGTTAATAAGCATTAACCGTTATTGCTAAGCCTTTTGCCGCTAATTGGTTCGTGCATCGAGTAGAAAACCAATTAACAGATATCGAAGCGCGCTTGAGATGAGTGCACTTTATGAAATTATAATTTTACGGCAAAGTTTCAGAAAAGAAGAAGAATAATCATTTGCGATATAAGAACAGCAATAAAAGAACAGCATGCGCGTGTATTAATTTCCTTAATAATTAATTATAAAAGTACATAGACATATAATTTGATAATCTTATACAATAAATGACTTAAATATAATCAAAACATAAAAAATATAAGAAAAATAAAAAATTATATTGTCCATACTTTTTCTGAAAAGATCATTTTTCTTGCTCTTTTCAATCTCACGATTTTTTCAACGTCCATGAAAACACTTTCTGCAGAAGTATCTTATACTTTAACGATGACGCGATAGTAAAATAAGTTTTTTATCGCATTATATTGTTATTACATTTTAAAAAGTTAAATTTAAATTATTAAGTTTATTTTATAATGGACATGTATAGCGCGAAGTTGTAGAATATATTTTATTTTATAAAGTATATTTTATTTTACTCTTACTTTTACTTTTGTGTAAAAATCACACTATAAAAAATACATTATTATAAATATAAAATTTCTAAAATTCACTTAAAACTGTTTTTTGTGCAAAAGGCCCAGATTTGATGTTATTCTCAAAAGCATCGAATATCATTTCACATTGTGACGCAAAAAAAAAAGGGAAGTTATGTTCCGCTATGGCAGGACATGGGGTACGGAAATCGTGATTTACTTTCCCCCGGTATAATAATGCGCTCATGATACACTAGGTTACTGTCGTATATGGGTGTAGATCGATGCCATATAGAGGGTCCCGACACATTTACATGTTCATTTGTGTTACGTGTGCACCCACGTGTTGCCTTTTTTGTTTCGACGCCGTATATGCTAATGCAAAGAATACGATCAATTCATTCAGAAGCGATGCCGAAATTTAGTCATGCGCGCAACAATTAATAGCATACAATTTGAGAGAGCAAAATGGTATATTAATATACATAATTATTAAGATTGTCAAATTATATAAGTATGTATATGTAGATTTTATAATCTTTTGAGAACGATAAATATTATACAATAAATATAAAATTATACATAAATTATATATAAATATTATACAATATATATAATACATTATATATAAATATTATACAATAAATATAAAATTTTGAAAGGAGAAAAAGCAATATAACTTTTTACAGATATAAGATATTTATTTTTGCTAGACATTTAAAAAAAAAAATTATTGTTTGAGTCGATATAATGATGTGAAAAAATTATCATAAGATCTTCTGATTTTATTTCAGGTTTTGTGGCACCTTGACATTTTTCGACGGAGTTTCAGAGAACTTTCCGGACATGCTTGCATGCGAGAATCTTGCATCTTCTGCGCACTTAAGGTAAGCGAATAAAACAATTGCGAAAGAAACTAATTCCCTTAATATAATTATCATCTATATATCCATTATATGTGTAATATATTTTCTATGTAATTTAATTTTTAAAAGGACATTAATTGCGAGACAAAAGTACATAAAAAGAGAAGTTACCTGCAGAACTTTTAAAGCTAAATATTCATCAACCGCTTCTCCCTTTGTCTTCATCTCAATAATTTTTAGTTACGATGTACAACATGATTGATTACAGTAGTTGTGCTTGTAACGACAAATGTCTTAAGCTGGTTTTTATAATGCCTTGACACTTTTACATATCGATGAATTCTTGCGGCTTTGCATCCTAACAAAGGAAAAGCCTTAAATAAACCTTAAATAATTTTTGCACAAAGAAGAAACTGAATACTTTTTTCGGATAAATTTTATGCTGTATGAAATTTAATGAGAAAATAATCTGGAAATAATCTCAAAGCAACAGTAAAAATGGAGTGTGATAAAATAACCTGATGTTTTACTCGTAAGGAAAAAGCTAATTATTTTCTATTCAATGCGCAATTCTCTTCGCGCTGGAATATTTATACTGAAGCCATGATGCAAACAAATAATTTACTCGATCAATATTTACAACAAAGAAGTTAAGTTTGCATTAGTCTATTTACAACTAATCTTGTTGCATTATTCAACTTTTATAAACATATTTAAATTAATATTTAATAATTAATGTACTCTCTTTCTCTTTCAATATGTTGTATCAATATATTCAATATGTTCATAATGTATAAAATATTATTAATAAACTTTGCGATAGTGCAATAGGCGTTATTAATATTTTTCAACGCACAAATGTCTGCATGCAATGCCTTCAATACAGGAACTTAAACGGGAAGTGAAACACATTAATAACGCTCATTGTACATTTCTAGTACATAGCATAGGTTTAATTGCTTTTTTTCTCTAGTGTTGCATAGATCGAAAATAGAAATCTTGATTTTATTTGCTATTGTATTATTTTCTCTGTCGCGTTCTACGCGATCACTTCAAGATATGGCTAACCATTTTAACGGGATCTATGCTTCACGGATTTTTTGCCAATGATGCTCTCTCCGTTTTCGACCATGATTGGTGAAGAGCGCCGCAGGATAACCGTTGTGTCGGTCCATCGTGGCAGACATTGTATGCTTTTATCATGGAAGGTCAGCTATCTCATCCACCACCAGAAGGAGCAAGCTATGAACCGTGTAGACGGTATTATTCGGTAACGCCGCATATTCGAGGCAACTCGAGAAGTAGGTGGAAATGCAAGTTGCTTACCGATCTTCTCACGAAGTTAATTAGCAATCTTGGGGAGATAATTGCTGGAGGCATAGGGGCACAATTCGCAAGAACAATCACCGGTCGAAGTACGCCTCGTGTTGCCAGATTCGTCTTTCAAGCGGTGCAATTTCGCCCAAAATTACCGCAATTCGAAACCAACATTAAAGCTCATTTTCTCACTCATTACAGCACTTGACAATTTTGACATAAGTGTTACACAATTTGAACTCGTTTGATGACAATCGTATGGTGTAAATAATAATAAATAATATTTTCATGAGAGCATTATTTTATTCTTTTAAACTTTGAATTGAATGTAAATATCGTTTACTATTATTTGTTAGCAAATTATTTATTTGCATTATATAACACATTTTAATTTGCAATAATTATATTCGTATATTTAGGACAAAGAAAAATTTTAGTATTTGAGATTTTGTTGTACGGGCTTGTATCTTAATGTCTGGGACATGTCAAGGGCTTTTACGCAGGCAACTTTTAGGATTTATCTTTGTATATCTTACATAAGACAGCCTAAACTCTACGCAGACCAGTAATTATTACTTTCATAGAAAATCTACCTGTTACACGCTTATCGCCACGAAACGGTTTTTCAAGGTATCAAGCAGAACACTTTCCGAAATAAATGTCGTGACATCTTTTCAAGAGGCATTTAGACAATCTTTTATCTTATTGAAACATCTAAAATTTCCCGACAATTATTTCTACAACGTGTGTAAAGAGATAAATTTGTTTGTAAATAAATTTCACTGATATATTTTGAAGTTAATAATGAAACAGAAATAAGTTTATAAAATCTAAAAAATCTAAAATCTTGAATTTTATAAATTAATTTCTAATAATCTCTGATATTAAAGAAAATTATTACAAAGAAGAAGATTTTTGAATAAAAAGATTACGTTCTTGCATATCCACGCGAAGGTCAAGTATCTATACTTAACAAGGAATTCAACCCTAATGGAATGTCTAAGATGATTCATTATGAACGCATTTTGGGGGAGGGGGCGTGAATTCTTTAATGTTACGAGATTCCTCATCCACATGGCATGAGCCTTCTTCTTGCGCATTAATTTTTAAATAATGCACATTTTAGAATGTATTTTCAGACAAAATTTTGCAATTTTTGTTAATTATGTTTGTTTTCATCTCAACACTTTTTCTTATCAGTGGTCGATCCAAGTTACGTTGTTTCGGTTAACCCAGGAAGAGAACAGAATTTCTAATGTTGTGCAAACAATGTAATTTGCCTTTATGTTTATTTATGCGACGACATATCTCCATAAAATATTTCTTGTCTACTTATCTAAAGAGCAGGAAAAATGTTCAAAATTTATACAAGTCTAGCGTTATGAAATTTAATTTTGATGCAACTGTGTGATATGAACCGTATATTGTTTCTAATAGCACAGATCATATCAGCAGTGCTTACAAATATAATTTTTACATCTTTGCATGTTTTGTGTTCTAAATACAGTTAGTTAGATGCTAATGATGAATGTTAACTGTATATATAATTTTGAGAACCATCAATTAAGATCATTTGCTAAACAACACCTAAAAAACTCACGTAATTTTCTGTTCAATGTGTAGAGAAATTATTCATAATATTTTACAAATAATATTAGGTAAAGAATGCAAACCGTTACATTCAAGATACACATATAATAAATCTTGTTAAAGGCGCAATCTTTTTTAATCCCGCGACAAATATTGCGATAATTCATTGCACACATAAAAACACATTATATAGATTACTACTTACTAATTATGGACATCTGAGATAATTACCCGCTATTATCGAATCATTTATGGTTGGTGTCAATAATTCCTTTGAATTCTTATGTTTTGAAATCTTCAGCAGCGATTCAAATTATTTTTTCTTAACTTTCACTTAATGTTATATTTTAGATTTAATAACACTTTTTATTTATTCTGTATTTTATCTAAATTAATATAATTAAGATACTTTCTTCAAGAAATTATTGAGGAAATTTAATTCGATTCGTACATATAATTGCTGAATTTTTTTACACAGCAAGAATCGAAAGCACAAGCAGGTTACTGTTACCATTTAAATACTCGTTCAAAGTCGAGCGCTTTACAAAATAAATTTTAATAAATCAGCATTCTGTCTTGCAAACGAAGGAGGAAATGTTTTAAGCCTACGTAAATCACTACTTCTCTTACGCGTGCCTACGCTTCTTGATTAATACCGCCAAGATTTAATCGACGTAATTTCCTGCTCGCTACTATGTGGCATTTACTTGCTACAATTTTACAAGTAATATTTAATAAAGTGCCCTGGTTTCAGTTTGAATTTAAGCGTATTATATTATGATTCGATTTATATTTCACTTCGTTATATTTCATTATTTCGTCGTGTAAATCTCATGTGTGTATATTATTTATATCAATGAGAATGTATGTACACGATAGCAAAATCGTATTTCTTATATGGCGCGCGATGTATTACATCATATTTTCCTTACAATTTATTAATACTCTGTACGCATATTTATACGACCAAATGTAGTCGTTCCTCAGGACTCTTGTAACTCCGCTAGATGAATGTCAGGAATGGAATATGAATATTGGTCGCCTACGAGGGACGTTAAATTTGACAGTTCGACTTAGATGACTAATCGCAATTATATAAGAAAGCATCAATATTTTAAATTTTTAGTAGAAGAGAAAGAGAGAGAGAGAGAGAGACACAGAGAGAGACGAAATATCGATACGAAATATTAATTCGAATTTCTATTATGTTTCATGTATTAATTGCGAAACGTCATAGTATCAGGATAAGTTGCAAAAAAATTAACTTGAAAAAACCTATAACGAATTACCGCGTAGTGGAGATTTTTTTCAACGACAAAAAAAAATGCAAATTTTCACGGAAGAACGACGGTTTAGATAATTTATCATCCGGTTTATCTTTTTTTCCGGAGAAACGAGTCGTCTCTACGAATCGTTTCAAGAAGTTACAGCCCTGATTGGGCTGCTGGTCGTTCAGGTAGGTAGGTGAACGTAGGATAACTAAACGGGTGACGTCATTGGCTCCTTGGATCTATCAGAAGGTGGAATGGAGAGAGAAAGGGGACACCGTATGGTCTCTTAAAGAGAAGAGAAAGACGAGAAGAACCAGGAAAGAGGGTGGGAGTTATTCGCCAGTACACCGTGAGTCGCTGGCTTCAGGTACGGGTGCACGGCACCGCGTGCAGGCAGGTAGTTCTGTGGTCTTTCTCTACGTTTCACCGCGCGATCGTGTTGTTCAAGTTGTGAAGCTATATGCGCAGGAAAACGTTTCTATCCTCGCGCTTCTTCATGATCGCGCTTCTTCGGAACTGGAGCGGAAGCCAGGAAAGAACTTGCGACATAATCTTGTTCCGTGATGACATATCATCTTTTCTGTGCATATGTCTTGTGTAGATGTATTGTAAATAACAATATCTATTGTAAATAACAATAGTGGACAGTGCATATAATCTTCATTGAATATTAAGATATGGAGCAGCGAGCAGTTATGACAGAAGAAAGTTGCTTCTCGTACATTTGAGAAGTTAATGCGGTGAAATGAGAGACGCACGTGATACATCGAGATGGAACAAGATGATTTTATGCTAATATTCAATTCAATCGTTAACATTCAGAAAAGCAACTTTATCATTAAACGAGGAAGTCAATTTTATTCTGAAACATACTTTTTATTTTGTAATTGTACGACAAACTGTTCTGCCCGTATTTCAAAGGATCGTGCAGAGGAATTCTAACATAATCTTTATAAATAACCAGCAAAACTTGAAGAGAAGTTTTTTCGAGCAAGTTCTTTACCGTATGATCGCTTTGAATTCTCCCAACAGAAAATCTTCTCGAATTGCTTTCTAACGTTGGTGGACGGGCCCTTTAACAACATTATTTATAGAATCACTGAGGATTCGTAAAGTTGTGAACAAAAGAATTACGAGCTTATCACAATAACGCCAAGTTTGCGAATTGAAAGGATGGCTTTACCGATTAAACAAGTGTTTCGATTCATCTGGCAACGGTTTCTACCAACCAGCATATCCGGCATGCAATTGCTGCATATAATTCTTTAGAGGCATCTGCCTGGCTCTTGCTTAAGATATAACTGCTTGCTCATCGTCAACCTTCGTATCTCTCTTCTTCGTCGTTTCGTGTTCTTAAGCGCTCTCTTGTTTATCCGATCCGCTGCGATTGCGATTGCAATATCATTACGTAAAGTCTCAGATCATAGAATAACGTTTGAAATATTTATCACGACATTGTCGTGAATCTATGCTCAAAAATAAGAAAGAGAAAGAAATAATATTTCAATAAAAGAAATAGGAAAGGGTTGAACACAAAAAGCGGTCAGTGTCCCTAATTTTACTACGCAATTATCGCTCGTAAGGAATATTAAATCATTCCAGATGGCAAACAGAAGAGATAACAACGTATATATTATTACCTAAAAAGAAGGAAGAAGATAGAGACTAAGTACAAGGGAAAGTACAGTGTAAAGTAACAGCAAGTGTAACCAAGGGATATTATCAGACATGTAACGTGTCTCAAGTTGACACTGCAAATAACGCTATCGTGCCAAGAATCACAAAGAGTTTTCTGCTAAGTGGGAGTTTATATTTGTCTTCAACCTGCCCTGGAGGATATTTCATCTTGCACGATGTTTTCGTTTCGAATTTGACGCGTTCGAATTCATAAAATCTTTACAACACAAATTTACTCGACGATTTTTTGTGATAACCGCGATGTATTCACAGAATCGTAGAGTGAATCAATAGAGAAGCCAACGAAGCTGAACGCCTGTGTGTAACTTTGAATGTGTAAAATGAAAAAATGTTGAAGTGGATAAAAGTTCGTCAGAATACGTCGGCAACGACGTCCGCGTCGACGATGCCGACGTTGTCCGGATCTCATCGGGAAGCGAAAGACGATGAGACGAGAGCTGAAACTGAAGTTAAGAAAAAAGAAGAAGGTGAAGACAGCGGTCTGGAGAGAGAAGACTCAGTATGCAATATCGAGCTGAGTGATCTGAAAAAAGTACGCTTTATTGACCTCTTCAGTAATCTAGAATTAATTTAGAGAGTCGCGCATTCAAAATTCTTTGAAGATCATAGACATTCTTAATAACAAAAGTAACTCTAATTAATCTAGTTATAATGAATCACTGATGAATATAATCATTAGGCCGGGATAAGACAAGACTCCTTAAGACAATCCACACGCGTATAGTTTCTCTCAAATTATTATGTACCGTAGCTTGAGAATGTTTGATCATGCGAAGATTTCAACGCACATGTGTAATTATAATTTACTCTCTCTTTTATAAGAAGCACATAAAATATTAATGATATTGAAAGCTATTTTTTTAACGATTCTTTTTTTATAGAATAGATATGTTTCGAAAAATTTATAATTGGAATTAATGACCGATGAAATCGTTTGCTTTCATTTCACGATCTCGCTCGATCTAACGTAATTTCTAATGCATACACTAAAACTGGTCGCTTTCTTCCTTATCGGGTGTCAAAGCTGTCTAGAACAGGTGCGATATCCTTCTCCTTCTGATATACACGCGAGGCATGCCGTTACTACGTATAATCGCTTTTACGTCGACCGAAGCACGTAACACATCTGTCACTACCGTCATCGTTACCAGTACACGATATGCAGTAACTTTCATTGAAGAATTTCACTGTAGACGCGAATTGACATAGTGTACTAGGTCACCGCCTCAGATGCAATACAACAGATACAATTGATACGAGAATTCTAACTGAATCATTCAAACACCATTATAGAAATTGAATCTGTTTTATGTATTATTCTCTATCATTCTGTTCGTTTCATTCATCATATAACATATCTATCAGATTTTTTTGCAAATTATAAAAGCAGATTCGTAACTTATTGTATCGTAATTTCCGTGAAAACGAATTGTTCTCTTTCATTTTTCTTTCCTTCGATATTTTTGTCGAAATGCTGAGTTAAACAAACATCTTGAAACGATGCACCGACTTTCTATACATGTAACCGTTGTTCATCAATCGCGTAAGGGCTAGTTACGAAACCTGCTAAAGCCCGGCTGCTGCCGATAGATCGCAAATTACGACCGGTCCGCGTAGCATTTCTATTTGACCTCTGCCATCCACAATGGCATACGGCGACGCAAAACTTGAGGTAACGTCGTGTGGTCGTTGTCTCCAGGCCTTTACTCGTCTCCTCTCGTTGCAAAATCGCTTGCGCGGAATTACCTGTAGCGTCCGATTATCTCGTAGATATGTTGATTAGGGAAACGAAAGAAGCAGAGCAATGCGGTAGGTTTAGCGTTACGATGCGATTTTATCAAGAACCAACGGTTTTATTGACGATGACGTAAGGACTCACGTAACTCCGTGCAAGAAAATTTAAATTAATCTCTCTCTTTCTTTCTTTTATTTATTTACTAAATATTTGTAAAAACTCGTTTTTATGGCTACATTTGCGTCATATAATATATATGATATGATGAATAGTTATTTCATCTATTGATGATTTGCTACATTCATATCTGTAGATACTTTTAGAGCGACATACTTATATTAAAATGACAAATATAAATAAATACATGTAAAAAAAGACACATATATATACTACCATACGAAACTTTGAATCTTTATTTGAGTTAAAAAGCATTCTACTAAATATTAATTATATAATAAGTTTGTTATATGCATATAAAAATGCACACATACTTGTATAATAAAATATTCATTTATTTATGTCGTCACTGTATTTATGTTTTGTGATGATTCTCGTCAGCGCATTCTTGACGTTCGCGAGACTCGGCGGCAAGAAATCTTCTTTGTTGACTCTTGCTTTAAATCTTCATCCTTGTCTTGTTTCAGGACCTGTTCTCGCAGCTGCAGTTTTCGCAAGAGAGCGCTCTGCCGCCTGATACGTTGCGCCGCGCGCTGGCCGAGAGTTTTCTCGATCAACAGAGATTTCAATTGGGTTTCATGGACGACGCGGCGGAATGTTTCGTAAGTACCAACATTTCTGTTATTCCACATACCCGATTGAAACGAGATATGCATAATGCAATCAATGGCTAAACAGCTCGACTTGAACGCGCTAAAGTTAAAACGCGCTCTTTACTCATTATTTTCGATAAATTGTGTTCTCGACGGATCGTTGAAAGGATTTTTCAAACGAGATATTGCAAGAGATACAAAATATAAGTCAATAATACATCTGGAATTAAGGCAAATTTATATAAATATATTCCGTCAGAGAGAGAAAATAAGAAGAGAGATTGAACTTTCTTGCTAATAGTACAAAAGTTTCGATGGCATAGATAGATGCAAAGATATAGCCATCAAATATAATCGAATTAAATCAAATCGATCTCAGAGAGATTGATTTCTTCTTGCTCTAGAAGGAGGAGAAAGTCATTAGTTTCATTATTGAATATTTCGAAGCTGATCGAATGTTGCTAATGGTGTCTCGTTATGGACGAGATTGGATTAGCAATAATGTTCTTAACTGAGTCTTGCCAGTACCGCTGCTATATTACTTTCTCGTTTACACAACGGTCACGTTGGACACTACTATGTCCGTATGTATGTCAACACGTAGTCGGTTTGAATAATACCGATGCAACTTGGTACTTACACAGCGAAAATGCGCACAATAGATGCAAGGCCAATAATATAATCGTGGTCTCATACCATTGTTGTGAATATTCTTGAATGTAAGATTCTTATCAAAGTAAGCAATAGCGAGCTTTAGCTAGCGTATCTTTAACATTACATATTAAATAAAATTAATAGATTACAATCATTAACTTTTTTATTGAAACAGCATAGTTTATTTTCTGGAATTGTACAAATGGCGGAAATAAATATATCTGTTTAACTTGGCTTTACAAGCGTCACTATGAACTGCGACAGAAAATATGAAGGAATGCACGCTCGTTGACGTACAGTTTTCAATTTTAGGAAAACATTCTCTTACGTATACATCTCCACATTGCAAGCGGCGAAGCTGAAGATATGTGCAGCGCGAGACATTGTGTGCCACATCAAAAGTTTGCCATGACGCTCGTCGAGCAAAGCGTCTGTGAAGCTTGCGGCGCGACATCAGAGCCACTGCCTTTTACACAGGTTCGTGTAATCATTATAACATTATACAGGTAGTTAATTTAATGCTTTTCTATATCCATGCTACGTTATATTATACATATGGAAAAATAGCCAAGAGAAAAATCGTATTTGGAAAAAAACGCATGATGTATTTTAATTTTTATTATATAATAGTTTTTATTGTATAAACAATTTATATAAATAATTTATTTTTTATATTTTCTGTGCAAGTTTATTATACATATATATATATATATATATATATATATATATATATATATATATACTTTTATATAATATACAAGCACATAACGATTTATCTTTTCTCTACATATTATCTTATGTGCAATACAGTTTTGAGAATGATATATAAGAAAGAATCGGAAATGTCATCTTTTCGTTTCCGAGATGACACGCCAAATTTCACACTTTGATCGCATCTCAGTGATCTTTCCGCTTTTTACTCATGTCATCTCTTCACCTATTCGCACATACATATATTTATCTCAGATATAGAGTTTTTGGCTTTTTTTCTCTTATACATTTTTTATAAATTTCTTATAAATATTTATTTCATAAATAGATTTACATTTATAAGAACAAACATTTATAAATTTATTTCTTCTTGAAAATTATTATTTTTAATCGCTAAAATTTTACTTTGTAATTTTGTTGTTATATGTATAGTAATTATATAATTATTAATATTTAAAAAATAAATAGAGGAAGAAAATGTTTTTTATTAAATGTAAATGTCTTCATAATGTTTTTTTCTGTTTTTATAACTAAGCAAGATTGAAAGTAGATTATGATTTATGATGTAGCTTTAATCATATATATTGACATAAGTATATATATATATATATATTTAGCATTTGCTATTTTATTCGTTCTTTTATCAATACTGAAATATCATTATTTTCTTGTTGTCATTTTAATTATTTGTGTTGCACAACGGAAACGGATCAGCATAATATTATACATATAGTGCTCTCAGTATCTCTTGAAATTGATTTCTCTTAACATGATATTGGGTATCGTTGACTAGCAAACCGTAAAAAGCATGAAACTAGTTGCTGTTATTTATTGAGCAAAATATTAACAATACATTGGTAGTGATAAATTTGATTAGTATATTGCAAACAGATTAATATCAATTGCATCTGTAATAAATAAAAAATAAGTATAACATGACAGCAGAATGGCAACAGAGATCGAGAAACTACTGTTTCATAATCATTTTAATTTGAGAGAACTTTAAATCTTTTATCTATTATTTTTAATAAATTCCTAATTTTGTTTTTCTTAATACATATAATTATTATACATAAATCTTAATTTTTTGAAAAGTTTGGAGTTATTAAATAAGGAAAATAAAATAATTATTATTTTTTCTCTTTATTTGCAGATGGTTCATTATGTATCTGCATCAGCGTTAACATCTCAAGCTCATCAAACGTCGCTGAATTCTAGGAATAGTCCAGATCTCTTTGGACAACTTCTCCGAAGAGCTGGTGGGATGGGTGACATCCGGGATTGTCCGGTAAGCAAGGCTAAACGAATACATTTTACGAAATGCTTGATCGAATTGTGACTAACGCGTTTCTATCTTACGTATTATATTTTGTCATCAATTTTATGATGGTCCACTCATAACGTTGGATTTTAAATAAGATTACGGTCAGTGACTCAACGCAATCTATATGAATATATTCTTTCTACGAATTCGTATTCGATGACTCTAAAACTTTCTCTCAAGAATAAAGACAAACCGAACAAAACGTGTACGTAATTTTAAGAACTATTACTGAGATTGTAAAATAATAAAATATAAGCATATTGCATTAACAATACATTTTCTTTTATTTCTTTTCTTCAGAGTTCTTGCGGTGCAAAAATTCAAATATGTCGGACTCTAATGAATCGGCCGGAAATAGTCTCTGTCGGTGTCGTCTGGGACAGTGAACGACCGTCGTTGGAGCATATCATGGATGTGTTCGCGACTGTGGGTACGTCCCTTCGACTTAGCGATGTCTTCCACAGTGTGGTAGACTCTCGATGGGGTGCCTCTACCGTGCATAATCTCGTAGGAGTGGTTACCTATTATGGGAAACATTATTCTACCTTCTTCTTCCACACGAAATTAAAGGTAAGTGTTACATAATTTTACATTTTCATTACAATCAGTGATTTTAATTACGGCAATTTATAATACAAGTTGATAAATTTTTAGGTGTGGATATATTTTGATGATGCCACTGTCAAAGAAATTGGACCTCGGTGGGAGCAAGTCGTGGAAAAATGTAGGAGAGGCCGCTATCAGCCTTTGTTACTCTTGTATGCGACGCCCGCTGGTACTCCGGTTAATACTGAGAACGCCCCAAAGACTGTTATTCCTTTCCCGAATAGTAATGGTTTAAAGACGTCTCCAAAGAATAGCGTTCGTCGTTCGATTACACCTAGTCCTGAAAAGCCATCCATCAACAGCACTGCCAGACGTGCCATCACACCCAATCCCGATAGCCCGCCCCATCTCTACACTCAACGAAGCATTTACAGTGATTATCAGAATCTCACAGATATCCAGAATAATATATTTAGCAACCAGGTACGTTGTAATAATATAAATATTTATTCTAATAATTTTTAATAAATCAATTTTTTTTTTCGAAAAATAAACTTTGCATTTAATTTACTGACTTCAAATTAATATTATCCAGGGCGTGGATGTGGTTGACGGTGATATAGAGTCGAAATATATTAGTCGTCGCGCTGTGGAAAGCGTAATGCAACAACAGAAGAAACAACAAATGCAATTGACACGTAGTTTAAGCGTGGGATCAGCTCCGCAAGATGGTATCAGCATTCCTGACCATATGAACGTACCTCGAAGACGAGATTCCGGCAATTGGTCCGGTGATCGAAACAGCGCGTCATCGAGTTCGTCAACTACGATGGACAATACGTATTTGTATATTGTTAATAAAATGCAAAGAAATTCAAACGTACCTAAAAGTCCTATCAAATCTGGAGAACTCTCAAGTAGCAGCAGCGGTCATTACGATGCCGGTTATGACTCATATTCTTTATCCTCTACGGACAGTCTTCCACTTCAGCAGGGACTAAAGCATAATTTACAGGTAAATTTGTATTTTAATAAAATTGAAAATAATAATGAGAGAAACAAAAGATGTACAAGATTATAAATATTAAAAATTTGAATTCTTATACAAGATATTTATGCGCATTTGTTAAATATTCCTTGTAGCTTGCTCAAATCCCAGAAGGTTATCAATCTTCTTCCGGTGATGATTGCGAACGATTGTGTAAGGAAACAGACGCGTTGCTGGATAAATCCCGTGCCGCCGAAGATGCTGGCGATCTTAACACGGCCGTGGCATTGTGCAATGCGGCCAGCAGTAAAGCCAGAGCCGCAATGGACGCACCGTATAATAATCCTCACACGATTACAATAGCAAGAATGAAACATAATACTTGCGTCATGAGAACAAGAAGTTTACATAGGCGAATGTTGCAAGAACAAGTGGCCGTTAATGGTGACAAAGAAGGTAAAAAATCAAGATATCAGATATTGAGAGATTTTGGAAATTCTACCGAGATGCAGATTAAAAATATTTAATATTATGTTTTTTTTAGAAGGGGTATCTGAAGGAAGACACTCTCGAGAAAACAGTAAATCAAGCCAGCATTCGAGGCAAAGCTCGCGAGATAAAGGTAATCATTCTCGACAAAATAGTCGGGAGCTTCTAGTGAACACTCCAGCGACGGTAGATAAACCTACTACGAAGAGTATCGAGATATATGCTACTTTACCGAAAAAGAAAACTTTACGTAGTAAAGCAACGGCGGTGAATGTTATCGAAGATGAAGAATACATGCTTTACGATCGTCCAACACAAAGAACTGGTTTGTTTAGTCGTGCGAAACGCTGTGATGACGATAAGAAGGATAAGAAACGAGCGAGAAGCGAGGAGAGGAATAAGAACATATCAAAAGATTTTTCAATAGCACCGTCTCGATTATCACCGTCTCCAAAAGGAGCGAAAATTGAGAAGCCGAAGGAAATCACCGAAATTAATACAACGATTAGAAATACGCAGCTCAATAACACAACTGCAGTAGAACAGAAACAAGGCAAGAAGCAGCATAAGATACGCAGAAAATTGCTCATGGGCGGTTTGATCAAGAGGAAAAACAGGAGTATGCCGGATTTACGAGAAGGACAGGATGGTCAGGCGAATGTGAATCCGGAAGGATCCTCTAATATTTTACCGAAACAATCATTGGATGATTCCAGTGTTGGTTTGAAAGGCAACGATGTAAGCCAATCATTGAGCGGTTACTTATCAGAGGGGCATCTGGAATTCGCCGGAAACAGCGGATCTGGAAACACCAGCAATCCAAATCTTGAGAGAAGTCGTTTGATGAGAAAGAGCTTCCATGGCAACGCCGGGAAAGTATTACATGTTGCAAAAGTGCCTCCGCCTCCTCCGCTTCGGACCACTTCTCAGCTTAGCAAATCTAAATGTTCGGGCGAAATACACAACGAGCAACAATCTGACAAAGTTGTATATCCTTTGCCAGATAATCGATGCGCGCCTAATTCATCGCAAGATCAAAACAATGCTTATTGGAATCACATAAATACGAACAACTCATGTCCCACCTCAAATGTGGCGAACAGAAACTCAGACTATGCCGATTACTCCTCGGAATCTCATTCTCTTCCGTTTATACCGTCCTATAACGAACAGAGCAATAATATTTCTGGGACGTGCCAAATAAATTATAATAATAAGCCTAGAATCCAGGATGACGTTGTGCAATATGCTAACGGCATACTTTATGAACCGACTTTTGTCGTTACTCGTGCGGATGTGCATAATGAGCAGAGTCCTCTTAAGCAACAGTTTCAGCCAGATTCTTTGCCTCCCTATTTTGAAAACAATAATAATAATATCTCGCATTCGCGGCAACCAAGCGAAGACTTTCCACCACCGCCATATCCATCAATTCATTCGGTGTCGCATTCGAGACAAACTAGTGAAGATTTCCCGCCGCCACCCCCACCGATTGATGATCCGATTCATTTGCAAGAGACTCAACAGCATCAAACTTCCGTTCAATTGCAACAACGTGTGCAACAATATGAAGCACAACAAATTACCAGTTTGTTAGCGCAGTTGCAAAGTCAGAGAGAACAAATCTTGACTGACAGTCCAAGTGAGGAGAAACGACCAGAGGAACACGAAGATGAAGAAAAGTCATCGAGCGAAACGTGGTTGAGAGAATTGCAAGCTAAACAAGCAGAGAGAAAAATGAAGAGGCAAGGACCTTTAAATCAAGATATTCCAAAAGTAAGGACTCCATCGATGCCAACGATTCAAGGACCGACTATTGCTAGAAGAACCAGCGATTTAATGATGAACAATCTCGGACAGGGATATGATCAAGGTCGTGATGTTACGGATTGCCCGAGAGTCGTTTCTTCGGTGAAAGACATGGCTGCTAGGTTTGAACAGATTAAGCTGCAACCAATAGCGAAATCAGAAGCAGACATAAAACCTCAATCAAAGCAGAATGTAAATTGTGTTTCCCCAATGCTGATATCGAATATGTCTCAAGATACATCATCGATGGAGGGAACAAAATCGGTTAACAAATTATCCTCCGAGAATTCTGTAGTTTTTACGAAGATGGAGACTTCAAACTCTCAGGCCGTTTTGAAATCTAATTTTGATTCCAACCAGAATACTTTTGATGCGATGCCGCCGAACAGTTCTAATGTTCAACAGAGTGAATTGAATGCCGCGATATTATCTATGTCCTTGACATTGCCGCACGAGAACGGTTTGCCCATTGATTGTCCAGAAGATGATATCAGTGAAGTGGCGATGCAGAACACCATACAGAACACAACGATATTGCCAAGCGAGGAGGATATTGCCCCGAGAAAGGTGAAACGGCGAATAGGGAAGAAGAAAAGCGTATCATTTTGTGACCAAGTGGTCCTTGTTGCAACAGCGGAGGACGACGAAAAGGATTCGTATATACCTAATCCTATTTTGGAAAGAGTTTTACGTTCTGCAATGAACAAACCTGAAACTGCTCAGGTGCTGCGAGAAATCAGAAGTCTTCAGGAAGCGGAGACGAATCGTGAAAATATTGTCGCGAAATTCCAACAACAGACACTGCCTTTAAAGAGTGAAGCTGATAGCATGCCGGCAACACCTTTCCAGGATCAGCTGAGAAGTATTAATCCAGTTCCAGATACCATTAAACCAACGTTTGGGCGACAGAATTCAAGCGATTCCATCGGATTGTTACCAGATAAAAAGTCTTGTGGAAACGAAGGCAAAGATGTCGTCGATTCTAGAGAGACATATGCCGGTATCCCTGCGAACACTTCGAAAACTTCCACATCTTATTCGCCGCAGCAACATATCAGATACACTCAAAATGCATACACGCAATATCTACAGTCGATGTATCCGCAGACGCAAGCATCCCATGTGAGGACTCAAGCGATTCCTCTATCTCAAACTCAGAAGCCAGCCAGTCCTTATCCCACGCAAATGCATGGACAGTACATACAAAATAGTATGCAGCAGACAAAAGTAATACCTCAGAAAAATGGTTACGGAACGTATTATCAGTTGGAGCAGCAGCATAATCAGATAAACAAGCAGGCGAGCGTTCAATCACAGCAGAATACGCTGAATCAAAGAATCTCGTCTCACAACGCCAGCCCGATAACCGTCCAACATTCGCAGCAGCAGTTTTCATATCCGTCTAATCAATCGCCAAGTCCGTATCAAAATCAATACTCTCAAAGTTCCTATCAGGGTCATCCCTATCAAGCTGTTCTTCCGCAGAATAGAGCGGGTCAACCATTACCACAGTATCAAACGTCAGTATCTAATTCACCCACGTTTTATCAACATCAATTGCAACAAAACACGCAGAATTATCAGCAGAGACACGACAATTATCAGCGACAATTAGCTCCTCAGAAAGTTGATCAACAACAAAATTCCGTAATGCCTAATCAGACGTACCCTAAGACTCTGCAGAACGGTCAGATACAGCCGAATGTGAAGTATCCAGTCTATCAACATCCTCCGCTTTCAAAACAGATGCATTTCGCAATGTCTACCGCGAAAGTTGTCCCGATGGTGTCGCAGCCGATGGTAACGCAATCTTCTTTACAAGCACCGACGACCACCGTAAGAGCATGTGTGACACCCTGCAATCTTTGTCGGAAGAGAAATGTGCTTGAGCCAACGCTTTATTGCACGGACTGTGACTTTTACATGTCTCGCTTCCGACCGGCTAATAAAACTACTTGAATTATTTCTCATTAATTTGAATTAAAA
This sequence comes from Cataglyphis hispanica, assembly GCF_021464435.1. Taxonomy (NCBI): domain Eukaryota; kingdom Metazoa; phylum Arthropoda; class Insecta; order Hymenoptera; family Formicidae; genus Cataglyphis; species Cataglyphis hispanica. The sequence goes on along the minus strand of NC_065955.1, from coordinate 4,255,343 downwards.
ACTGAATGTCCACGTTCTTTGACGACGAAATAGCGTCATCCTCTTTGTAGTGAATTAATTACTGCGTAGATAAAAATAATTATTAATGCTCACAAAGGTCTTAAATATTTACATTTTTTATAGCAGCATTGTATCACAATTTAAATGATCCTTGTATTCGCGTGTAATCGCAAAATAATCACTGGATATTAATGTAATTCACTGAAAATTAGAAATGTCTCGAATGTGTTTAAAATCTCTTGCATACAATTCATTAGATTTATAGGTAATTTACATATAAAATTAAATACAATCTACATAGTATTATAATAACTCTTATTAATTTTACAAATGACGACTTTCGAGTAAATCGACTTTAAAGTAAATATAAATATATTATCCACATTGTATAAATTAATACTAATTCTTTTGATCGGAGACCCTCATCGTGCAGCTATTATTTATACATTTATATGTATGTACAATATTACTCCGATAATCTCATTTCTATAATTTACATTAAAGATATAGAAACAGATTGTACTTAATCTATATTATTTTGAATATATTTTAAGCTTGTTGAAGATTATTATTATAATCTGTCGACTCTAACATAATTTTTAAATACGTTCATTATATGTTTATATTATATTATATATAATAACGAACACATATCATTGAGACGTTATATTGTTATATTACAGCGTTCATGTTTACATTATTTTCATTTGTATATAGGTGAATTTTATATCATGCTTCATAAAATCAGCGAAACCAATAACTTTATTTTATAAAATATATAATTCATTTTATAAGTTATAATTGAGCGAACCGTACTTTCAGTTTTTGTATACTTTTTCTATTTGTATGCTCTTTGTGCAAATTGTATTTCATGATAAAAAGATGTGGATAGTTGTGGAATTGTGATACTAGCCATGCTACGTAAAACTTATCTTGTTAAGATAGAAACTATATTACAGATTGCAAGAGAAGAATTAAATAGGTAGCAGATGAAACTTGATCTCTGAGAATGCGTGGAGTTTATTTTACGTTAATAATCGTCGAAGTTGCGTCTTCTTGTATATTAACATATATCACGTTACACTGTATCACTTTCTAAGTGTTAGTTAAATGTACAAATGTCTGATTTTATACTTTTTGTATGTGAGTATTTTGTTTTAAAAATACTTTATTTTTATTGTAAAACACATTAATAAAGCTCCCTTACAATATTACATTGTTTAAATTTATCTTAACCAGTAGTAAAATAGGGAAATAAAACTTCATACATTTTCTAATTTTATAATTACATTATCTTTTGTTAATATTCTCTGTTATTTTATTTTTATATTATATCTCGCTTTAAAAAAAAAATAACATAATTGGAATAATAAATATTATTATTAATTATTATAATTAATGATTAATAAATTTTACAGTTATTATATATTAATTAAAATAATATTTATTAATTATATTATATATAAAGATATTAGATATTAGATTATTATGAATGTCTTCAGATAGGACTCAAGCCATGACAAATTTTTATTGATATGAAGTAATGTACAGCGCATAGTATCGAGATAATCAATCAACATCGAGGAAAAAAAGCAACACCGTTTGCGAGTATCGATTTTACATGTCTTTTTTAAAAGTGAATATATATTATATGAAGTGTTCATTTTCTTTTGTTCCAAAAAAGTTTAATATTGAAAGAAATGAGAGAACAAAAAATATAAGAAAAAATAATTTTGATTATACTATAATACTACTACTTACAATTTTAGTTATTATATTACTATTAAAACAACGAGATTTAAAAGACCTCATGCGATTAGTTGAGGATTAAATTTACGCGTGTTTTCTTACGTCATTGAACGATGCGTGATTTTATCAGCAGATGGCAATAAAAGCATTCGGTTCGTCAGCTGGTTGCTGTCAGCTGATTGGTGAGTGACAGAGGCCAGTGACAGATTACCGCTTATTATCCATTGTTTGTGAGACTTCGTTGAAGTATTATTTGCTTATAATAATTTGATCACTGAACAACACACGATTGTATGAACAAGGATATATCGAGATGGAGCCGCAGGATACTTATTATAACAAGGCCGAATATGTTGAAACGGTATTTCTCGAGATTATTTAATATTGAAAAATGGAAATATTATAATTATTATTAAAAATAACACTGATAAAAGCAATCTAATCAATTGAATTATCTCGCGATATTAGTCTTATTTGCAAATGTCGAGAACGTGGTATATAATCTCATGTGATGTATAACCTCATGCATTTCTCAGGCTTCAGGAAATAAGGTTAGCAGGCTGACAGTATTATGCGGCTCGCAAAACATTGTATTGCATGGAAAAGTGATAGTACAATCTGACGCTATTATTAGAGGTGATCTGGCCAATGTTAGAACTGGTCGTTATTGTATAATTAGTAAGAATGCTGTCATCCGACCACCTTTCAAGAAATTCAGCAGAGGGTGAATGAAATTATCGATTATATTTACATTGATTGCATTGACTATTCAATTTGCTTATTGAACATCTTGAAACATATTGCAATTCCAGCAAATATATTTATAGCAGCTTATGATATAGCAAGCGAGCACAATTCTGTAATCGCATGAAATTCTAAGTAATTTTAAGTATCAAAATATTGTTTTATTATAAAGCTATAAATCTTTTAATTAGGGTTGCCTTTTTTCCTTTAACAATGGGAAATCACGTGTTTGTGGGAGAACGGGCGATCGTAAATGCAGCATTAGTTGGTTCTTATGTTTACATAGGGAAAAACGCCATAATCGTATGTACAATAATCATCTGTGTGTAAGTATACAAGCTAGTTTTTTCAATCTATTATATTTATCTGATTGTAGGGCAGACGATCGGTCTTAAAAGATTGTTGCTACATCGAAGACGGTGCGGTCGTGCCACCTGAAACTATCGTGCCGTCTTTCACTCGTTTCGCTGGCAGTCCAGCGACATATGTCGAAGAGTTGCCTGAGTGCACGCTGGATCTCATGGTAGACTTCACGAAGAACTATTACGAACATTTTTTACCGGCGCGAGTTTAAGTGATACACATACAGTAGTTTATAGTCAAAAGGTTTGTTCATTTCAGCAGTGTATTATATTGAGAGTGATTTTGTCACTCGTAAAATATAATCAATTATTGGAATGAGAAATAGAAAGAAAAAAATTTAGGAAAAACCAAAGCTATGTAAGAGAGTACAGTTGAAAAGAATGGATTTAAGATCGGCCGCATAAATTTTATAAATTTGTTATATTTTTTCCTTTGGAAAAAATGTTCAACTCTTCTTGTAATATAAAATAGAGTATCTTGTATATATTTACGTATACATATATCGCACTTTTGAAATCGCTATGCGGCCGATTTTGAATGTGAATAATTTTATTTATCTGCGATAATTCATTTATTCTTAACACATTTATTCTTACATTTAATGCATCGTTAACGAAAGGATCTATTTATTACACATTTCGTATATATTTACTTTATAAAGTAATTTATTTCACGATATTACATAGATTAAAATCATTTTCTTTTTAAATGGATATATATATACTAAAGTAAATACTATTCATACTTAAAACCAGAAATTTTATAAATTTTATATTAAATAAAATAAAAATATTCAATTTATACAATTTCACGAAATAAAATCCATTTTTAATATGCACAAATTTTATTTTAAAATGACATATAAACTGTTCTTTATAAATGTCATTTGTGTATAGATAGATAATGATGCTGCATTTTGATATACATAATAAAAAAAAAATACAAAAAAGATAAATAAAACTGATATGATTACAATAGCATCAGTAGAGATATGTTTTATTATGTTTACTGTTTATTATAATATACACTCGGATAAACCACAAGTAGGATCATCTTCTAGTGTTTAGAAAGAAAATTTCATTTTGCAATCCTTCATATTGGATTTTTTAATTCCGTGACATATATTATATAATTATAATAATATTGGTACAAAATATGTCGATAATACAACAATTATTCCATTAAACGAATCATATTAATGAAAGTTCGTAATTGAATATAAATGTCGGGAGAATCGGACAAAACATCGTCTGAATAAAGAGATTGAAAGTGTCAAATCGGACATTTGCGTTTTGTAATTGATACGCGTGATAATTAGATCTTTGCGAGTAAAAATTCTTCATTTTGTGAAACTGGAAAATGAATTTATCGTCGATATTGACAAGGGAGCTGGCAATATATAATAATGAACAGCGACGCTATAACAGTTAACGGGTAAAATTATTTATTATTCTCATCTGATTAATGGAATGTTCATTATTTGCATTGATTCCGTATGATTCGTGCATTTTGACAAAGACTAAAAATATTTATTCTTGCTGCGTACTTTCATCATTTGCTAAATAAATTTACGAAGAGAATAAATGACACATAGTCTCACCGACCGACGGCAAGTCGAATTGCGCGCGTTCAGTCAGACCGTATATTACCGTCGCGGGGACGTAGGTGACGCTGACGATCACGTGGCGCTGTCTCTCGCGCGCGCCACGTCAGCTGATCGGCGCTGCGATCCTAGCCGTAGCGAGATGTCAACCGTCGCACGCAGGTGGTGCTCGCATTCGTAATGGCGTATGACGGCTGATAAAGCACGGGCAAAACGCGCACGGGTGTTTGAGTTTTCGCGGATTCGCAACACCGGGGTGGTGATTAAGTGCCGCGGCGCGTTGTACGAGTGTCGAGCGTTCGCGGTAAGATGACCACGTCGGCTGGCGCGCTGCCGTCATATCAGCGCTTCGCGAACGGCGTGCCGGTGCCGTTGTTCACGAGACGGTCCTTCCGTCCGCGCGAGAAGTACCTGATCCTCCTGGTATTCCTGACGTTTGGCGTCGTGTGTTTCGGCACGTTCTTTTTCCTGCCGGATTTTCGTACCGGCGGCGCGGCCGTTAACAGTGTCTACCGCGTGTATCAACGCATGCAGAAGGCGGGACCGGAGCTGCTGCTGCCCGTGCCGCCGCGGGCGTCCAGTGATGGCAAGGACTCGCGTTCTCTCGCGGGCGAACACCCGAATGCGGTGCCGCTAGGTCACGAGGGTAGCGATCACCAGGACGTGCACCTGGTCGAGGATAAGCAAAAGCTGCAGGTACGAATTCACGCGCTCGCTCAAATCGATCTCTCTCGAATTGCGATTCTCTCGAACGTCTCGCCTGAAACACATCAATTGTTAGCTGGGAACAATTTTGTTTCGCGCTATGTCGTTCAGTCTTTGCCGACAAGTGATATACTCATGTGCTTTTTATGAAATTAATAGTAAGAACGCTCTCTCACGCGAAATCGTGCTCCGTTTGTTTACATACAGTCATTGCGACGTGTATGGCTGACGCACGTGCGCAGACTCCACGCGCTGTCATTCCGTTCACGATTCCGTTTCAATGAATAACGATAGTGATCATTTGTTACATAATTCCGTTTGTTTTATAAAGTGAACAAACAAATATGCAAATATTTATTGTCGGAAACTCGCGTTTCAAAATAGCACGTTGTGATTAATAAGTCAGCTTAATCGATCCTAATGTATTTAGTTGTCATTTAAACTATTATTTCTTTAATACATATATATTTTATTATTATAATATTTCAATATTTATTACACATGTCGCGGAGACATGTTGGATTTTTTTTTGTTTTTTTATTAAATAATCAATTCCAAAATTTAGTTGTCTTACAGTATATATATTTTGCTCATCTTTCAAGATTTCATGTTTGCTAAATATTTTCTGCTAAATATGGATAATATTCAAATTAAATCTCAAATAACTGCTAAATATTATTGGAATTTCAAAGTCCAATCGGTTTCGCTCGTAAATGGAGATAGTGCGATTTCTCTTTTACGTTTTCTTGTGTATGTGTATGTTTGTACATATCGAAAGTCCCGTTTCATGAGTACTTTTTTTTCTCCCATTCATCGTAAGTAGCACGTGCAAGGTCGTGTCGTGATCTTGCCCTCGTAAACACTGACAGCGGAATATCGATATAGAAAACCATAATTCACTGTAATTGCCATGAATGGAGAATGTGCGTTAGTATTGAACATTTCCTTAGAAATAACAGTTAATCATTTCTAATGGATACATAATGAATTTAAAAGTAAGAAAAATAAAAAAATATTATAAATTAAGTTTTAAAAAATTTATGTTGATAACACGCACAAAAGAAACATTTATTCTTGATTTGACATTTTTGATTATCGAGTTGCTTAAGATACATTTTGTATTATCAATTCAGATTTTTCATAAGACATATTAAATTTTCATCCGAAACATTAATTGATACAGATAAGCGCGAAAGTTAGAACTGCAAATGTTATTTATCTTATTTGCAAGCGCGTGGACGGTTTGTTCCATCGTTATCGTTTCCGGTTTTGTCATTCTTTCCTTTTGCAGAGAAATAATAAAAAGTAAATAGCTCTCTTGTTTTATACACGCCCATGGCGCTTTTTCGATATAAATCATAATTTTGTCAGAAACGGCGTGTCATCGTGATCGGTTTGTGAAAACGCGCTTCGCAAAGAACGGTCGCGATTATTTCTAATAAAGACGAACGATATGTCCAATTTGTTACGCTGGTTATCGGTTCTGAAATCCATTCTGATTGCCAATATTCTAACTCGCTGCACCATGTGTTAAGGTTGAATTGCGCTTGCATTTTTTTTTTATATCTATTTCTTTTGAAACAGATGCAATATAAATTTGATAGAAACGTGTAAATGTACGTACAAATGAAGTGAAATGTGATCCGTCAATGTAGCATTATGTTAGCGAAAATATAACGCGACAATATGAAATAGCGTTAGTATAATTGAGTAAAGCAATCTTACATCGTGAGATAAATGTATATTTGCATACATAAATAATCATCATAAAATGACGGTTATTGAGATATACATAAATATATTTATTTCATGTAATATACAAGTGATGAGATATATTTTATTACGATTAGTAATATCTGATATTCGATATTAATTTTTATTTGTCTTTTTAAGGAAATATCGTTATTTTGCAATATATATACATACAAACATATAAAAAACTAATGGCGAAGAATCATGAGAATAAACAAGAACGGGTTATCGTTGTTCCGTTATAAAAGTAGTTCTTTCGTGTGACCCTTTTTTTTTTTCATTGGCAATGACATAACGGTAAGGCGTTCGAGAGTATGCACTTCTCTGGAGGTGAATAAGGCGAGGAGTGTACTTCCGTGGAATGTGGATCGCGTCTAGATGGCACGTATGATCTTTATGGAAATGCACTTGGTCTTTCAATTTTTATCATAAAACAATCTTACGATTTGAACATTATTTAAACTAATAGAATTTGAAAGCAAAAATAAATTAACAACACATATTTATAATTATTAATTAACAGTTATATTAAAAATTCAATAAAGATAACGAAAGCTGTCACGAAAATATAACTAATTTAGTCTACTCGTTCAATCTAGAGATACTAATAATAAAGATACTAAATAATCTTTGAGATTAAAATTATTTTAATTAAAATTATTAAAGTTTGTTTTTTGTATTTATTGTACGAATATTTATATGAATCGGCCAATATTTTATATTATATGGTTAGAATAGAAAATAAATTTGAAGAAAATAAAATGGCAAAATATAATGTTAACACGCTTGTTTTCTATTTAAAAATTTCTTTTATTTAAATATTTTTCTATTAAATATTCTTTTTGTTTGCTGCAATAATGCATTATAATTGAGCTCATCAATTCTTATCTTCATATAACGTAATCTTTTTGTATCAAATTTTGAATAAATAAATATAAAATCAGATGTAAAATATGGAATTGATGCATTTCGAGTTTCACCGTCGTCAATGATTGCTAATTAAATATATAAGTATTTTACGTGCCATCTGAAACGATCGCGGAATGTATCTCGGTTGCGCGTTTTTGCGAATTTTTAGGCAAAAATCGATGAGGAATATCAGCAGCAAAAGACATTAGAAAAACCGGATATGGGTGAATCGCGAGTGCGTACAAGTAGTTCTTCGTCGTTGATTGTGCATAAGGAAGAAACAATATTAGTGACAGTTCCACCAGCGCCCGCGGATAAACTGCCATTAACTGTGGGTGGAGAGGATAAGGATCATGTCGCCAGACAACGAAGGGATAAAGTGAAAGAGGTCAGTCATTTTTAATTATAAAAAATATTTTATATGACAGCGATAAGTGTGATTTATAAAAAAAAAATAAAATATATATCCCAGGTTTCTGCATCAGATATTTTTCGGGGCATTTGTACATGAAAGAAATTCTGTAATATATAATATAAAAAAATATACATTTTTATTATGAAAAGCTATTTTTATGAAGAAATAAGAGAAAAGAATTTCTGTGAATATTTTCGTAATTACTTGCATTAATCCAGTGGATTGGATCTCTAGCAATTCTTTTTATTCATTTAATTTTAATATAAATTTTAATGAAATGTACTAATTTAATATAATTTATTAATTTGATTATCTTCTTTAAATGCTTTTTGATAAAAAATATTTAAATAAAACATCAGTAAATTGCTATAATTAAACTCATCTCAATGAAATATTTACGATTTTGGAGCTTTTTTGAGAGTGCTTCTGTATTGCAAAAGTATAAACACTATAGAAAAATATTTTTCGTGTATTAAAATTGCATTTTTGTTTCTATTCCGAGTGAAGAATTCTTTTTTATTGCGAATTTATAAAACCCTATTTTGACTATTTAAATCATTCCTTTTATGGGGTTCTGATGAAAAATTCCGTGGCGTTTCGTGTGTCGGAGAACATGTACCATTTCCACGAAAAAGTGGAAGTGAGAGAGGCCACTTTTTCGCGAAGGTAGTTTCCTCTTGCGCCGACATTTACGCTATGTTTCGCAAAATAATGAACCGGGATTTTTAAATTGACCTCGAGAAGTTCAATCTCCTGGCACAATGCGCTACTCTACACTCTGCATGCAAATTACTTCTATAAAAACTATGGGATCATAACGACTTGTATGTGCTTATAAAAAGGACACTACCTAACGCCCTCGCCGCTGACTTGCAAGCTCTATATGCATAAATACATATAAAACTCAATTTTGGAGCAAGTTTTAAAATTGCACACTCGAAGAAATCGCAAATTTTTCTGATATGGATATCGCGTTTGTATCAGCATAAAATCAGTATAAAAATGAGGAAATATAAGAAAGCGTTCTGCATCTTTTCCGTATTAACTCGAATACATAGATACATGGAATAAAAATTTTTATCGAAATATATTTCTGTGAAGTTAATGTTTCATTTAAAAAAAAAAATTAATTTGTTTCAAGTTGAGAGCTAGTTGCTAGCTTCATAAAAAATCATACTTTATTTCAATCAATACGTCAATTCACAAAGATGGAATAAGTTGGTCAAATTTTATATTTTTATTTATACTTTTTTATAAAGATAATTTATAAAAATTCAAAGTTAAAGCTATTTTTATATTGCTATTGTCACCTTTATTTTTTATTTACAATTATTTGAAATTATATTGTATTTCCTATATATTTTTTTGAGACAGGTAATTAAAGATTGGTTCCTAAAATAATACAAAATTGTTAGAATTACTTTCGGAAAAATTATATATTTAATTTTATTTTTTACAAACACGGGCATATACACTCGTGCAATTCCTAAAATTTTTAGTCTGTTTCTAATTATCATAATTTTATGCAATATGTATTGTACAATTTTTAAAATAGTTAAACGATTTAATCGAAGTTTACTACGCAAGCAATAATGTAAACTGATAATTTGTTATATTCAAATAGTTTTTGCATGATACTATTCGCCTGGCATCCAGGACATTCAATTTTATTTTAATTTTGCTCGTCGCGTTCAATTTTCTGTCTTTTTTTTTCTTGCATTAAATAAAAATGCATTGAATTTGTAGTCTTTTATCTTGTTCATTTTGCAATTTTGCGGCGTTATCGATTGCAAGCGCATTTTTAAACGCATGTGATATTTTAATTGAAAAATTGTGCGTGTTACACGAAAAATTTTAGTTATACTGTTGCCTATATGAAGAGAAAACTGACTTTTTTCGTGTTTTTTTCTGTTTTTTTTTCTGTTTTTTTTTTTTGCAAAAACAAAGAGGGGCACCGGAAATTGCAACTGCGATATAATCGACACGGACTAATTTGAGCATGGTCCAAAATAATAATTATCAGTCGGTGCGCGCATGCAGTCTAGCAATTAAGTTCTTGCTGCATTCGTGTGCGAATCATTCGCTATTCATCATTTGATGTGAGACAGGATATAGAGTCACGCGATATCCTCAGTAACGTTGTGGTAGCAATAGCGTGGAAATATCAAATAACATAGTTTGTTGTGTGTTGTTTTGTTAGCAATTTCTTTCAGAGAAACACGTGTCGAATAAGATAATTTACGAGATAAAACATGCTTTTTTTTACACATACAATTTTATTTATATTTTATAATAAACTTTCTAGTAAATTTTATGATAACATTTTATAGTAAAATTTATAAAAGCGTAAATTTTTTTTAGCCATTAATTTAAGCAGCGTTATCGTACGATTTTAATTGTATCTCTCCTATATTGGAAAAAGTTATATCTCGTGGCGATACTGCGAGTCATTATTCCAAGTAATGTGCGATATTGAGATAATTATCGTTAGATACATTATTAGTAAGCATTTTTACCTATAATAGCAATATGGTTACACGTGAAACGTTTCGTAAGATTTCGCTGATTATGCGTTGTTGCTTTATATCCATCCATCTTCGTTTCCTATTTACGTCTATTCATTTGAAAGTCATAGGGTGCGTTCATCTTATGCGCTTTCACGCTAACAGCATTCACAATCGTCACTTTCATTATTCGGCTTTGTGCTTTATAGCCTTTTTATAAACTATTATAATATCATGATCTTACATCAATGAAAAAATCTTTTTAAAACAAATTTTTGGAAGAAATACGAAAAAATAAAAAAAATGTTAACATTTTTAGATAAATAAGAAACTATTTTGAAATATGCAAATATTTATAGTAATTATATTATACGTGTATATATATGTGTATAAAAAAAGATTTAAAAAATTTAACATATATTTAGCATATGAATATATTTTAAAGACAGTAAAATCATTTTTTTTCTTCAATGAAATGATAAAAAAGCTAATAATTGACATTAATTATATAAATGTATTATAAGTATATGTGTGTGTTTGAAATTATTTCTAACATGTTTACACACGCTAACAGCAATTTCTTAATTTGATTTATAGCTAGAAATTATACGCGGCATTCTAAACGAATGAGCAAAAACATTTATTGCATTTGAATGTCGATACTGACAGTGTGGAAACTAGGTAGATGAGCATACTTATAATTTTGTAATTGTATGATTTATCAATTATACATTTTGTGGTTGTATTTCACGATCCACCGTAGTGCATATTTTCGTAATTATTATAATATTTGATATTAGGAGAAATATTCTGAAGCTTATTATATGAAATGAATTAATTATTTTAATAATATATTAAATAATCAAGTAAAATTTTTAATATAATATAATATTTAATATAATATTTTTTTATAATTTTGTTGGGATTATTATTTTATTTGAAAGAGTTTAAGTTAAATGAAAGAATATTTTATATTTTTTTCTTACAATTTTATTGTATTCAAAATCGTTTCATTATACTGACATTTGAATGAGAATTGCGCAATCATTGTAATCAACAACTATTAATCGCCAGCATATTATCGTTGCAACTAGCAAATAGAGATTGTCGATAAACAAGTGATGGAATTAATATCATGACCGTTTATTGTTTGAAATCTATTGATTACAGTAATAAGCGTTCAAGCAAAGCGCGCAGCATCATCGTCGATGAATCAATTCGGTCTTCATGTTGACGTTGATGCCGATGTAGTATATCAATGTAATCAATATCAGATTTAATTCTATATGCATCGACAGCAATAGCTAGGTCTTTTATAACGCGAATGAATGTTATATCATCTGCGTGTGGGCGCAATATTTTCGATGTGCCTTTGTAAAAGGTCATATTTGCAATCGTTTTCCTGGATACTCGATATATGTTTAATTATGTCTTGGACATATATTATCATAAATTGATCACGATTGTAGATAGTACAATCGTGATAATACAAATTTTACCAGTAGTGTACAAATTCTATTAAACTTTTAGCGACATTAAAATGAAATCTTATTGTAATTTTATTAAAAAATTTTTGGATCATTTTATTTATAATTACAAAAAATTATAATTAGAAATTTATAATTGCAATACACACACACACATATATATATATATATATATATATATATATATATATATATATAAGCAATAATTTACATGTAATTATATTATCATTATAAATGTATAATATTTTAGTCTGATGGTATAAAGAAGATAAGTGTTTATCATAATGAATATAATATATAATGAATACGACGAAGACTCACCTTAGCTGTAGGTCTAAATGTTTTTATTATCGGTTTACAATTTGCTATGCTATACTGCTATGATCCGTAGAAACGTTGGCATATGTGGCTTTCACCGAGGCGAATTCAGAAAGCGAGTTTCGTCGCGCACCTTGTCGCCTCGTCCAAGTCATCGAACGTGTTCTTTGGTTTGGAGGTCCTACTTATGCTAACTCATTATTTCAACGGTGCATTGACCGCATTGTGTTCACTCTTGTATCGTATTGGCTGCACGGTCACGCGCCGATAATCTGCGCAAATTTAATTTCTTTGTCTCAAAATGAATTTTTAAACTGCCCCTCGACAGTGAGAAGATCTTCGCGATATCTTATTGTTTGTAAAGAATATCCTCGATAATTCATGTATTGTGGACACCGTGTATAAATTTGATTATTAATATTCTTCGGTCTTTTTTTTTATACACGTACATAATATATAAAAAAATTACTTACATTAATTATTTTTTTTTTTGTACGAGGGGAAAAATGCGTTATCCCGCCGGCCGGTCGGTGGGGCTGTCATGATGGCATCCACTAACCCATTCTCTCCCTCCCTTAATCCATATTGCTTTATGTGGAATGGCTCCGGGTACATTACCTGCGGGGCTCCCTATATGCAACATCTGGTGCTGGTCCAAAATATTCTTTGATCTATTACATTAATGTAATGTTATTATAAATGTTACATTTTTGTATAGTATAAAATAATAACAGCATTGATTTTATTAGCATTGATATATGAAAACAATATTTTCTCTCTATACAAAAATTTATTACAATATTTTGATATGTAATTTTATATTTCACTTTAGATCTCGACGCGATATTTTTAAATCCTAGATTGGTATATTTTATTTATTTTTTCTTTTTTTTTTATTATGTTTGTGTCAACTGAATTATTCGATATTCAAATTTACATCAATGCCGGTTGAGTTAGTAGACACAAATAACGATTGAATAAAATATTTTTTCGTTCATAGACACACGTATACACAGATAGATATGTTTAACATTGATGTAACCATATTTTCTAGCTAAACCAACCGCATTTCGGATATATCTTTCTATATTTTGCAATCAAATCTGTATTCGGTCAAATCGTTTTTCCCCGTGCAACATTCGATATTTTAACACGCTTCGCCACATAGAGATTCGTTCGTTTTTATTCGACATTTTGCATGCATGTTGCGTGTTTTTGCTTCATACAACAAGCGTGTCGCATAAACGCATCGATGTCGAATTGCACGGCAAATACAGATAACGATGAGGCTCAGTTGTCAACTATCATATCTGATCACTCATCAAATTTCCGATTCGTAATCTGTGTACATTCCTTCATCGAACTTTATGAATTGGTTGATTGTACTATTATATATTTATCACAGGTTTATGTATATAAATCTGCTGATTCGCGATGAATGGTCCAAGTTTCATTTTTAATTACTTTGATTTGGTTTCGATCTGTAGTTTTGTTCACATTCCGCCTGCTGATACAACGCATTTATTTATAATTTTCGCCATTTTCTCGTGCTTTTGCTAAGATAACTTTTATGTTTCCAACTTCGTCGCTATTTGATCGTTCAT